>NC_089860.1:36602920-36622920 GCF_036373705.1 Amia ocellicauda
ATACCATACTATTTTATTTAGAACATAATATTACACATATGTAATACACAAAGTACAAACAGTATGGGATAAATACACCATATATAAAAATACAATTGCATGTCATTTCATTCTATATAATGCATGTACAGTTGTCCGAGACATTTTCTTTCAAAGTGTTTTCCTCGCTGGAAATAACAGTTTAAGCTGCGTGGCCCAGTAAATACGGACATTATTCTGCAATAGTGGCAGCCCTTTCTTTTCTTGTGTCAATCAACACGCACCTACACGCTGTGCTTTGCAGCCCCTGCGCGGCCAGGTGACCCGTGACTCTGCAACCGAAGGGGCTGGACTGAATGGGCTCGTCTAGTCGGGTCTCCATCTTAATACAAGTCGTATGCAACTGAGAATGAAGTTAAATCCACTGTAACCGAAAGACTTTCATGCAGAGCTTCATCCTTTCCGAGCTCAAGCCTCTGTTTTGCTGTATCAGTGCGCAGCCGCAGCCCCTCCTCCAGCCCGACCCGCCAATCAGCGCCGCCTGCCCCGGAAGCACTTCGACACCGAGCGGAAGTGGCTGTGGAAAGAAACAAAGCTGATCCTGCAGCGGTCTTGGACGTCTTTTTGAGCCTCGAAAACCTTAACCTTACAGCAACAGAGGTGAAAGATGGGGAGATAAGGCTGGAAACTGAAAGGTAAGTTATGTCTGAACCGGCGCCGAGGCGTGGTGTGCGCCGGGAAACGCGCCCGGACTCGGGACGTTACTTTTAACGAGATGTGTCCGAAATAGCGGACCGTGTTGACCTGAACTTCCTAATGCGAAGCGGCGCACTTCCCTCCGGCTGGACACCGCGGCCACCGCGGCCGGTCGCCTCGCTTATGATGTGAACGGAGCAGTCTGGCTGTATGCATATCATGTGTTTCAATCCCAAGTTGTCGTGGGGTGTTTGAATTGAACTCAGATTGCGCCTCCAGACTCTTCATTAGACCCACTATAGCGGTTAACGCACGCAGCCCAGCCGGGTCCGAGTCGCGGAGTGTGGATACAAACCCGCCAGATCCGCCGGGGGCACGAAATACTGCGCCTTCTGCGGGGATAAGTGGAGTGACTCCGGTGTAACTTTGTCACCGGAGCCGGAGGAAACCCAGACCGTCTCTGACTCGGTTCTGCCCACGATCTGCATTTCCTTCTGATAATGTAATTTAATGGGATTATTTAGATTGGTTTGACATTGTGGAGCAGTTTTTTTTTATGCAAGACGATGCATGAAAAACATAAATAATTTAAACTATAACCACGTTTTCAATTTTTTTATTTTTTTATTTCAATAAACACTGCAATTTTAAACAATCTGGATTTGACTAATGGTTTATGTTATAACTGCACCATCTCCAGTTATAATAAACCTGATTTAGCACTGAAAACTGCAAATCCTTTACTTAAAAAAACAATATATACTCCACATACTATTAGGATTTTAATTTAAATGTCATCACTTTGGGAAATGAGAGATGGGGATCACAAAGAAGCACAAACCTTTCCCATCACCCATAGGCGTAGGATCGCCCCCCCAATGTTGAGAGTACAATTACGACATCCACGTCCCCCCAATTATGAAACAAAACATGTTCCCCTGCCCCCTCCTTCTATGATATCTTTTCCAAGACCATTTTTCCCCCGAGAAGTGTTGGTTTACAGTGTAATGAAACGCCACCTGGTGTGTGGCCGGTGGCTGTCCAGTGCCATGCCGGTGTGACAGTGCGGTGACGGTAACCTGTTTGTTTCCAGGGCACTCTGGGAAATGGCCTCTCCTATAACTGGGCCCGCAGCTGTAGCGGATGTTATTAGGGATCTAGACTCTCAGATAGCCGTAAGTACGGGACCTGTGTGAGCTGGCCTTGGCTGTGTGAGGTTGCTGTGATTGCTGCATCAGCTGACAGTATACATCTCACACATACATGACAACACACACCTTACCTGGTTCTGTCCATCTCAGTTTAGGTCTTTTATTTAAGTGTGAGTCTTCCTTCTGTTTTATCTTTGCATTTTTGCTCACGCAGACCTTGCCCTCAGACGGGTCTCTCCCCTTCAATGTGTTTCTTTCCCCATTTCTCAAAACAGAGAGCTGTTCTGTTCTTTACCCCCGACCAGATGAAGTTCACCGCAGTGTATATCTGATGTGGGTCTAATTCACTGCGTTTGAGGTGATGTGTTTTGGTGTCCACTATGCAGAATGAGTCAAATTAAATCAATACTTTATTTTTTGTGCGCTTTTGTTTATTTTCTATGTCGCTTGCCTGATCAGCTCCTGTCTGTAGATGTGCACAGATGTTTCAGATGCTCCAGATAGGATCAATGTTCTCCTGTCCACTTTGTTGCATCTGTTCTTTGTGAAGCAGCTGCTGAGATATAGCACCTCACACAGTGAACTGGATCTACCTGGTTTGTGTCAGTGATTAAATCAAATTTTAAAATGCCGTTTTAATCATTACCTCCCCCTTTGTTTTAAGTTTTATGTTATTTAAACAAATCTATTCATCAACACGTTGCATCAGCTGTGTAAGTCTCTTGTCCTTTTTCTTTTAAAAGGGTCACTTCCTGGTGAGTTTAAAAAGTTGTAAGTTCCGTGTTTAATGCATTCATCTTCACAATTGTCTTTTGCATAACTGGGAGTTTGGAGCTATAAGCTGCTCGGTGTCTGCAATATCTCAGTGCCTGCTTGGGCCCCCAGTTAAAACCACACTTCAGACACGTTCCTCCTGTTGCTCGTGAGGAAAACTTTGTCAAACGAAACCAAGTACAACTTGAGGAATCTCCCGTTGGCCATAGACCGATCGATGTGGACACCTATCACTTGGGATTTTGGGGGGTAATTGAGAATCTGTCGGTGTAACACTGAAGCCCATTAACCGTATATCTGACCTGCCAGCTCTTATTCTAGTCTGTCTTTGCAGCTCTGTGCAGTGACTGCTTGCTGGATATGAGAAAACAACATGTATTTTTCCTTTCTTGTGAAAAAGCTCTTGCTGCTGCTGTTGTTAGTGATGTTAACACATCTGTTTTTGCAATGGTGTGTTAGTTGAAGAGTTCCCATGACTAACCCCTTCCCTACTTTAACCCTGCCTTCTGAGACTTTACTAACTGATGACTTCATTAATATGAAGTATTTAATGACATGTTCTATAATAATATTTAGCATGTAATGAGATTAGTTTGACTAATTATTTGTTATTACAAAATTCTGTACAAATTTGTGTTACAGGAAATCTTGTGTTTCAACTAAATATGAGTTCAGTTAATCTGCTTGTACTGTAAAGATGCCGTTGGCTTTGAGGGTTGTCTGTCCACTGGACGACACTGCCTCTGTCCGAAACACTTTAACTGGCCGATAGACATCTGGTATTCTCACCCACCGCCCCATACTCTGATGCAGCCCCACAGATGAGCTGCTTCCTCGGTACAAATCGCTGATCTCCTGTCCTTCTCTCAGCATCGCCAGTGATCCAGGCCAGGGCTTTGCACTGTCCAGCGACCCCATTGTCCTTATTTACAGGTGTATTGATCTTTTGCGCTTCACAGCTTATCGGACCTGGTCCTTACAACCCCAAACAGCTTCAGGACCTCGAGAAGCTACATGATCTGAAGGCCAAAGCCCAGCAGATTATGACCCAGTACCAGCCACAGACTCTGACCAACCTCTCCAACTTCTCCACCGCTGTGAAAGCCGAGCCAGCCGCCACCCCCCCCCTCTCCACCAGCATGGCCAACAGCACTGCGGCGGCGGCGCCGGGCAAGGTCCCCGGCACCATGGTGCCCCTCAGCCGACCAAACCCAGAGGGCAGCCAGGTAATTACTTAACTTCATAGTTACTTCTCTGTTATAAACATATTTAAATATGTTTTATAGATGGGAATCTCCAGTGTGTTCTTTCAGTGTGTGAGGTTCTAGAATCCCGAGCTGTGTAACAAACAATAACCGGTCAGGTGGTCTCTGGTTTCTAGCCCTTTTAAAACCATGTTTGTTATGACGAGGGCAAAGGCCTCACCAAAGTGTACCTAGTCTGTATGTGTCTATTGGTAGAGTTTAGCTGTATTATGAGCTTCAGACATCCTTACTAAAGTTTGTAAAGTAAACCTGGCAAAACCTTTAAAGTTCGGCCGACCCTGCAGTGTTTCTGTCACTGTGGACTGAGGGCTTCTAGTTTGTGTATTTGGCAAAGCACCTCAGTCTGCTGTGAAAGATGCTGTACACCTGTGCCCTGTGTCTCCAGGTGCTCAGCAAGAAGAAGCTGCAGGACCTGGTGAGAGAAATCGACCCCAACGAGCAGCTGGACGAGGATGTAGAAGAGGTGGGTCTATCGGACGGGCTGTGTGAGGAGCCTGACTCCCCACAGAGCTGTACGTCTTCCCTGCATTATTGTATTCACATTTACTTGTTCCCTGCAGTTCCCAGATCTGTAAAAAAGATCATCCCCTGGCCTCCAGTGCTGCTGTTGTCCTTTTTTGGTTGCTTTTCTGTCTTGCGTGACATCTGCCAATTCTGTTTCTTTGTCCGGAGCTTCACTTGAAGTATAACGTATGAAGACGGACACCGTTTCTAAACCCCTGGCTTTGTACCGTTGGTCTTCACTTCCGTTGCATCATGTTCCGTGTGTAAAGAGGTTTAATGTCATGTGTTATAACAACTCCTGGTTCCCGTGTGAGAGGCATGGGGCTGAAAACGGCCCAGACCCCCATCCCACGGACTGACGCGTCGCCCTGTTTCAGATGCTGCTGCAGATTGCGGACGACTTCATCGAGAGCGTGGTGACCGCGGCCTGCCAGCTCGCCCGCCACCGCAAGTCCAACACCCTGGAGGTGAAGGATGTGCAGCTGCACCTCGGTGAGTCGACACGCCTGGCTCGAGCCTTATATCAGACTCCAGTCCTGAAGGGCCGCGTCACGTGGTCAGATTGATTTGAGACCGACAATCCACGTACCCCAAACCTCATCCATAGCAGTAATGTCTGTGCCTCCCCCTCATAGAGCGCCAGTGGAACATGTGGATCCCCGGCTTCGGATCGGACGAAATCCGGCCTTACAAGAAGGCTTGTACCACAGAGGCCCACAAACAGGTCAGTCCCCTCTCTCAAAGTGCCTGTCTGGTCCGGTCCGTCTCCTGTTTCTCCGAGCGCTTGCCTCCGGGCTGCAGTAAGGGACTCGGCTCTGGTTATTTCCTGACCCGCTGCTGTAGTGACAGTGCCTCTCTGGCCCCCGACTTGCACTCCTAAAATAGCTCCATCTCCTCCTCACTTCCTGAGTGGAGTGACAGTGCAGTTCCCTGGACTCTTATCAATATTAATACTGAGAGCCAGAGAGGATCCCTTAGTGCTGCTGTCAGTAGTCCATCACCAGCACCCAGATGATCTCTCTTATTCCAGCGATTTGAGATCGTTCGATCTCAGCACTTAAATATCTGTCGACTCCCTCCAGCTGCTTCGATTGAATTTTAATCCACAATTTGGCATAGGTTCATTTAGGTTGTGTGTGTGTGTGTCTCTCTCTCTCTCTCTCTCTCTCTCTCTCTCTCTCTCAATGGCCTTTGTCTAATTCTCATTCCTCTGCCTCTTCACCCAGAGAATGGCACTGATCCGCAAAACAACCAAAAAATAGCAAGACCTGCAGCGGCCGGACGAAGAAGAACTTTCAGAACTTTTTTTGTTTTTGATTTGCTTTTCCTTTTTCTAGAGGGAGGGGTTTGGTTGACAGCGCGGGGGGGTGGGGGGGTGGCTGTGGGGAGGGGGTAACATTCTGACCACCGTTTGTACACCGAATACGAGTCAACTTCAGGGTCCTGGAATGCCTTCTCACAGGCCGGGCGCTTCGATGCCTCTGTGTCTCTTTGCGAGTCGTGGTGTGTCTTAGATTGTCGTTAGCATCACATGCTTGCCGAGAGCTGCGTAGGACTCCCAGTCACTGCATTAATTCCCTTACAGTCCTGTAGTAAACTTGGTATTGCTGTGGATGCCTGATCTCGTAGCGCTCGCTTTGTTCCTGGTTCTTGGCTGCAGCTACAGTGTAGCAGCCGGATAGGTGAGACGTGCTCAACACGAGTCGAGGGGTGAGAGTCGCCACAGATATCACATCAGAGGCACTGGAGTCTCAAAATCAGTGCCAGGGGCTGAAACAGTGGTTCCTGTCTTAACCCCTGCCACACACGGTTGACAGTGTGACGTACTCTGATAGTCATTGTGTTGTTGGCTGAGCTCTACCTCTGATAAGGAATTAATAAATTAATAAATACTAAAGGAATACAGAATGATCCCTTATTTCCCTTTTGGGAGAAACCTTAAGACCAGGTGTTTCCACAGAGATCCTTTAGCTCTTGACCACATCCTGCTTCAGGCCGGCATTAATCAAAACCTCAGACTGGCTCCAAATTGCACATGACAACCCCCCCGTAATTTTTTTTTAAGAAACCTGGAAAATCACCATGAAGTGCCGCGGTTGCAGTTTACACTTGTTCCAACATAGCGATTGAATTCATCCTGGTCTCAGGTGGAAGGTTACATAGAGGTCCATAACCCTTGTATAAACCTCTGGTAAAATGGTCTATTTTAACTTCACTTGTACCATTACCACCACAGATAGTGTAAGAGTCTGGTTATTAGAGAGAATTGTATTGGACTCCAGAGTGGGGTGGGACAACTGTTAGGACATGACTGGAGCTCTGGCCGTCATGTTTAGTGTGTATGAAGTACTTTAGCCCGACCATCACATGATTCACTTGTACAGATCCGTTTGCAGTTCCCTTTAAATCTCTGTCAAACGTTGCGTCCTCCAGGAGCGCCTGACACCGAAGCTACAGACACGTGTAGGCCCGTCATCCGTTCCGAGAGCCTGAAGTTGACGTATTCGCTACAGAGACTTTCCAGGGGAGGGCTGGGCTGGGGGGGCGGGAGTTTATAATCTCCAGTGTTCTTGGAAGGATCTTTAACCATACAGCTTTGATGAGAATAATTAGATAATTAAGACGATTAGAAAAATAAGGGAAAAAAAAAAAAAAGTGTGATTTACATGGTGTTATTTTGCAGGTGTGCGATGGAGTGGGTTTGAACCTGTGGGGCGGGAGTTCCTTCGAGGGGATTGTTGTAACCTTTCTGACTTTGTATGGCAGTGTTTAAGTAACTCCTGTGTTTTTCTTTTTGGTTTTGTTCTTTGGTTTGTTTTTTTCGTTTTTTGTTTGGATTTTTCCATGAATAAAATAAGATTCGTATTTCATGGAACTGTAAGTGATCGCGTTTCTTACTAAAACATTTCACGCCGAACTACTCTCTGATTGAGAACCACATACAGAACTAGGGGCCCGTTTGGTTTATAAGCCCTGCTCTTTGTAGGAAGGATACTCGCCCAATATTGATTTCCCCCCCAGTCACTCATTTTACCCCCCGTACTTCCAGGTGTCAGGAGCAGAGAAGGAGTTTTTATATTATTTGGCTTTTTCTGACGTGTGTGTTGTGAGACATAATTTGAAAAGCACCGAAGCTCAAATGTTAAGGGTTAATTTGCCTGTAGCGCTCACGCACACAAATATTTAGGCTATTTGTGTAGGTTTGTAACAGGTGTAGCCTTCTTGAGTTCACATTTGAATGCAATGCAAATATCCATGCAGGGGTTTAGACCTATTTCAGCAACAGAATAAAAGACAATGCGGTAGTGTTGGGTTTTGTTTTTAGTTCTGTTTTGTGTAATCCAGTCCACGCCGCAGTCCACTATACAAACAGGTGAAAAGTGATACAAAAATGTACAGTGTTTGTAAATATATTTTAGAAGTTATCTAAATTATTTGATCACTCTAGTTTGTTGGCGTTGTATATGTTGAAGTCTAGGTGGAGAGTAACGGTGTTGAGAGGCCAAAACGGAACTGTCACACACACTGCACATTTGCATGCACAGCGGGGGAATGAGACACGCAAACAGACCGGTTTAAGTCACCAGAGACATCCCTTTATATTGCATAGTGCTGGAAATCTGACAGACAAGGCACGATTATTTTTACAGTTGCATATCATCCGACTGCAAACAGGTGCGTTCCAATTGATTGTGTAGGAGGTCAAAGCTGCCAGTGCTTCCAAACTAGGCACTTCAAAATATATATATTAAAAAGTCTTTAGGGTCCAACTGCCTTGGGGTCAAAAACAAAAGCTTGTTGCTCTTTGCTGTGTCGTTAACTTCACAAGCTCTGACTAACCACTGAGCTTGTTTTTAAAGTTTAAAGAGAAGACCCGATTCCCAGGGCACCACAGCAGACCAGGAGAATGGCAGTAAAAGTACCTGTTTTTCAGTGTCTGCATTCGTTTACTTCCCATCTTCATACAAATGTGAATTCGTTAGTCTTTTCATGTGAACCAAGTATCGCGTAGAGCTTGCAGGCCTGAGAGTGATCGAACAGGGGCTTCTGGGAATAAACAAGGCCCTAAAGACACTTGGGATTTTCCTTGATTGTAAACAGACACAGTTGGCAGATCAACGAGAGCAGTGGCCAGCAAAGACGTGAGGGGGACACGGGGAGAGAGACATGGGGAGGGGGACCTCTGAGCAGGAAACCAGTCGGGCGTCAGCAGGCACAGGTCTTGCCCTCCTCGGCGCTCTTCTCCCTCGGGGGGCTGAGCTCCAGGGCGCGGGCGGCCGAGCACTTGATGCCATCCCAGCCCTGGCGGATCTGCACCTCCCCGCTGCGCAGCGCCGCGTAAACCCTGCGCGTCAGCCGCTCGAACGCCTCGGCCACGTTGGCGCCGGACTTGGCCGACGTCTCGATGTAGGGAACTCCCAGTTGGCCGGCCAGCTTCTCGGCCTCCTCGCTGCCCACGGTGCGCTCCTCCGCCCGGTCGCTCTTGTGGCCCACCAGCACGAACAGCACCTGCTGGGGCTTCACGCGCTCCTGCACCTCGTCGTGCCAGTCCCGCACGTGCTCGAAGGACGCCCGGTTGGTCACGTCGAACACCAGCAGGCCGCCCACAGAGTTGCGGTAGTAGGAGCGCGTCACTGACCTGTGGGCAGAAAGCCAGAGGTTGAGTCAGTGGTGCACACCTCTCCCGTTGCCAGCACCAAACCCAAGAGCCACCACAACACCTCTCGAGCTGAGACATGTTTGCACGGAACAGGTAGGACCTCTTTGCGCTGGAAGCGAGTCATGTTCACACAGAGCAAAACAAACAGGATGCAGGGAAACAGTATAAAAAGCAGAATCAAGAATCAAAAATAAATACAAATATTTATAAGTCACCCATAACCAGAAGAACTGAAAGTGCGGCCGTGCGAAGCCCCACAGCGAGCTGCTCACACTGGCTCTTTGATCCGCACAAGCAGAAGGATAAGCCCGGAGTTCCCCACATGCTTATCTGGCTGTTTTCCCACTGCTCCCTCACAATGGGAAGGTGTTTCTCTGTCAGTCTCGGCTGCCTGGCCGTTTGACGGGTTTTCAGGGTGGTTTTATTAAAGCGTCAGTGGTGTGGAGGGGAGAGCTGCGTTGTTAGTCATCTTTTTCCTGAGCAAAACAGCTCTCACCTTTTTATTCCCCACAACAAGCCTTGCACCAATAAAGCAGACACTTCAAGGCTGTGTCTACACTGGCTCTGCCAACTTTGATTTGTTCCAGGCGCATCCACAGCCCTGGTCACTTGAGTCTCGCACCACAGACAGTCCTACCAGCCCCACTCTGTGCAGCAGTTTCAGGTGGTTCTTATTTGACCTCTTTCCCATTTCTCCTGAGTGCACATGTTCAGTGTCTGCACAGCTCGATGTGCAGGCTTGTCAAACTGTCATGATGTCACTCTAAGACACACACAGTACAAGTACAGGAAGTGGCTCCTGCAAAACGTCTCTGAACTTGAAGGTGTGTCGAGTTCTGTTGTTATTGCTAATACTAACTAGTGCTAAAAGGTCAAATTCCTGATATGATGAACTTTCTCTTGGGAATTATGATGATTAGGGTGCTGTTGATTATACTACAGGACAATAAAACAATAACTGTCATCTTGCTCTTGTCTTGATTGAAAAAAAATGTCTTACATACAAAATGTTTTGCACACAAAGATACAAAGCATGGTCTGTATTGGAGATTCAGACATGATCCTCGTCGGCCTATCAAACCGTGTGAAGTGTTTCAACTCCCGAATATTCCTGAAAGCCTTTATATGGGGGATCAAAGTTCCATACATATTTGCTTTCATAATCAATATAGCGTATATATTGTATATATGTATATATTATATATGGTGTTTTATCTATATCTTAGTCTGGATATATTGGCCAAATGCCAGTGCTCTGCTAGTCTGAGACCATCACCAGTGTATAAGTCACATTATAGACATTAAAAATGCATCTGCTGCAGACCCAGACTGTCTCTGTCTGTCAGAAAGCTCTGCAACTGGCACCCAGCACCTCGGACTGTGCCTACCTGAACCTCTCCTGCCCGGCGGTGTCCCAGAACTGCAGCTTGATCCGCACCCCCGGCTCCACCTCGAAAAACTGCACGTAGAAATCCACCCCCACCGTCTGGTTAATGAATTCGATGAAGACATCCTCGGTGTATCTCTTCAGCAGCGATGACTTGCCCACCGTGGAGTCTCCCAGCATGATGATCCGAAACTGGTACTGCCACAGGGACTCCATGGCTTCTCCGGGGACCCGAGGAGCTGAGGAGCTGTCCCCCTCTCGCCAAACAAGAATGCCAGGAATTCCACGGAGCTTCTGCAAACCACGCCCTTACGTGACTGAATACCTGTGTGTGTGTGTCTGAGAGAGAAGGGAAACTGAACGTTAGTTTTTCCTGCTGTGATCCTCACTGTTGTATGAGTAAGACAGAGAGAGAGAGAGAGAGACGGAGGGGGTAGAAGGTTGTTTCCAAAGTTGTTTGTGATGTGTTTGTATGTCTGTACTTGTTGATTCTTGCTCAGGGAGAGATAAAGACAGAGGGAGGAGGGAATGCTCCATACCATGTCCAGATAGGCTGCATGCTTCCTGTTTAAAGCAGGTCACGTTTTGTTTACAGGGAAAGAATTCAGACGGGAGAGGAGGCGGCCGGTAGAGACAATTACTCAGAAACCATGTGGTCAGCTGACAACAGGGTGGTATAAAAAACCCAGGACAGCACGGCATTATTGCCAGAGCAATGTACACTACTGCTGGAGAAAAGAAAAAGAAGAAGGAAACAGGAAAGTGAATAATCCTCACGTGGCCAGCGTGAAAATAGAACAGATCAGCCGTGCTCTGCTGCACGTCAGACCACAGACTCGCTATTCAGAACAGCAGATTATTTTCAACTTCAACAGTTATTGTTTCTTGGTGGTCCAGATCCCCAGTCCCGGTTCAGCAACACTGAGATTCTTTCCTCAGATTTGTCGTTTGTTTAGGAGTGATTGTTACACTTCCACCCCAAGTCTGACCACACCAGGGAAAGGTATGCGCCCCGGGGGCTGTTCTGGGCTCAGCAAATGTGTTGAAACGTGGGGTGTAGAAACTAGTTTACAAACTCCTGGGATCAATAGCTGGCCAGCACTAGGGTGATTAGACTCCACTGGAGACCACCTGGGGGATGGGAGCAGTTGTTGTGAACCAAATCTGAGGACGGCCCAGAACTGGTCAGCCAGACGATGACATTTGAATTTCTGCTCAGTTTTAGCTGCCAATGAAGCACAGAAGGACATCAGAGAACCTGCTTCTGCTCGCGAATGTGTAAAAACACATCTACTCTTGAGTCCAGTTACTGGTGAAACAGGCGTTTTAAAAGATAAGCACAGGGGCAGATGAATTAGCATCTGACTGCAGAAGACTAATGATTCAGTCTGAGACATCGTTTCACATGACTTCACTATTTAGTCAAAACATCATGTGCCTAAAATATCTGTTTTTAAAAGCAAGACATCTTGCCTCCTTTTTCTTCTTACCTAATTAGTTGTTCTGGATCACCTGATTGAAGTTTCCTTTTGATGGATAGGAAATGTTTCCCCAAGAAACTCAGCATTAATCAATCACCGGATCTCTTGGATGAGTTTGCCAATTACAGCTTTTAAGTCAAAAATAAACATTGAAAGCAAACAAGCCTTGTCGTTTTGGTCTGGTTTGTGTAGCGCTCTGTATTTATACAGGTGAGGTGTTTAGTGTAACGATTCCCTCCCCCTGGACCTAATACAGGAAAGCTTACATATGACTCTGATCTTTCTAAACTTTAATTTTGTAACTCAAAGGGGAATAATGTTTGTTTTGTGAATGCTGTCGGAAATGATCTCTGGGGCCCATTGCCTCGTCTCAGGTGCATGTTTTCTTCCAACAAAATTTGTCTTACTTTTGTCTTACTAGCACACAGTTTGTCAATGCAGTTAACCTTTTCACTTTTTGGGCCTAGTTTAGAGCTGCAGCTAGACCCTCTCTAATGAAACGAGCAGGTATCTGATACACAGACACGGGAGGAATAGTTTAAAGATAATAACGAAATGCACACAAATTTCCTTGTCTTTATAGCAGTGGAAAAGTGTGTCATACATTAAAAACACTGACCTCTTAAAAGTGAAACTCAGATATGAGCAAACAGGAGGGGGATAGGGCACCTGTGCTTTAATTTATTTCATGAACACAGTGGCTCCACTGACCTGAAGCAGTAGTTTCAGCACACAGTACACTGGTCAGTGACACGCACTGTGAACACGGCTCCTTGTGTGTCCCTGACAGTCTCGACACGTTAAGTCATGTCTCAGGCAATCCCAGGTTAATCAACGGAGAAATGACACCCAGTAACAGAGAAACATTTTAATCTAACCTGCATTGGTTAATCCGACATGTTATTGGGTCTGTGCGCGTTTCTCTCATAGTCATTCTCCAATCATTACCTGAGCGGGGGGGGGGGATAAGTGAAGTAGCATTTCACTTGATGTCAGCACAAAGCCCAGGGAAGAACAGAATACTGTTTATTTGTTGGAGTGTTTTACATGTACAAAATAAAAACATTCAAAATTTTAATACTTATGATTAATTTAAAAAAAAAATCAATTCTAAAATAATTTATAAAAGTTTTAAACAAAACAAGTGAAAGTGAACTAAAAATCAAATAGGTGCTTTAAAAAAAAACAATGCAAACAAATTCCAGTGATAACAGAAAAAACACTCTGGTGCATTGTAATAAAACGAGCAATGCATTAGACAAATCAAAAAAAGAAAAAAGAAAAACAAACTTTTAAAGAAAATAATAACAAGTCTAATGCATTTAAAGAAAATTTAACAGCCAATGCACCAGAGAAAACAACAAACAAAAAATCACCATACTTGTGAACAAAATTCAAAGTGCAATCAATTTAAGATCTTAAGTACTTAAGATCAATTAAGAATCATTTTTAAAACGATCAGTGATCAGTAAAAGCAATAAAAGATCTTGGACTCGGGCTCCAGCAGGGCGAGTATCCGTCCCCGGAGGTGGGTCCCATCATGGTATCCTGAGCTCCCACAGATCTTGGATGTACCAGTTCTTAAAGGCTTCCTCCTTGCCCCTCTGATGGATCTCCAGATTGACATAGTCTCGGACTAAAACCATGCCCCTCCGCGCGATGACAACTGGCTCCAGCTCCTGCTTATTAAAAAGACAGATGTTCCGTCCCTCCCATAGGGCCTGTTTCACTGCGTAGACGATACGCCACCAGCACCTCAGCGATGAAGATGTAATTCCATTTGCTAGACCGTAGAGGATCTGCTGGGCGGTTGCCCGCACAGGAACGGCAAACCTGCGGAGGAACGGGAAAAACAGGAGCCAGACCCTGCAAGCAGAGGGGCAGTCCCTAAAGATATGAGCCTCTGTCTCTGTCTGTCTGTAGGGGCAGATGTCAAACAGGGCCAGGCCCCTTCTGTGCATGAACACTCGGGTGGGGAGACACAGACTCACGGCCATCCAGAAGACATCTTTCTGTGTGTTTGTGGGGCAAACGTGCGTAGCGTTAGCCCAGATAAACCGGCAGGTTTTGAGAGGAAAATCTTCTATTCTGCTGGAACCTTGATGAACAGCTTCACAGGGAACACGGTCGGCGGGCTCCGGCCAATAGGCCATGCCTGAGAGAAGTAGAAGAGAGAGCCATCCCTGAGAGAGGGAAGAACAGAAGGTAAGAATCTGCCTGTGGTTACAAGGAGTCACGGTCCTTCCCCATCTAAAAACATAAGACAGTGTCCAATCGAGAGGAGCCCATCCGCCCCATCTTGCTCGTTTGGTGTCCATTAATAACTCAGTGATCAAGGATCCTATCCAGTCTGTTTTTGAATGTTCCCACATTGTCTCTTCAGCCACATCGCTGGGGAGTTTGTTCAGATTGTGACGCCTCTCTGTGTGAAGAAGTGTCTCCCGTTTTGGCTCCTCTGGCATTCTGGGAATTCTTAGGACTCTTCAGGACATGAATAGTGTGAAAAAACATACTTGTCAGTGTGGTATAACTGCTGCAGGAACATGCTGTCATTGTTTCTTCTGGCTTTGAAAACAGTCCATCATACAGTAGTAGAGCATTGGCTCACACTGAATTTATCTACAGCTCGGTGCTGTTGTACTGCACTGCCACTGACAGAGGGTGCCACACTCCACATCTACGCCTCCCTGAGAGTCAAGACAACTGCATCTCACAGACCACACTGGCCTGTTAGATCCATGCTTTCAAAACAGTCAAGACATTTCTATATTGTCACTTCACACCTGGAGCACAGCGTGTGAACACTTTGCCCTTCAGGCAAACCAGGCAGACATTTCCTAAAGTCTTTTAACAGAAAAATGGGTTCACCACGATGTGCGTAAACAAAACCGCACCTGAATCCAAACCCATCCACCGGGCTGAGAGGAATGGACTGAGATCAGGTAGGTGCACACAGGTGCATTCCCAAGTGAGACTCATCTACATCTTGAGCCAGAGTCCAGACGAATGGACTGAAGGTAGTTCTCTGTGAGAAGCCTGGGAGACATTGTTTAATTGGACAAGCGCAGTAATTCATCACTGCTGTAACTTGTTTGCGAGGTAATCTAGTGAAATGCCAGCTGTGACTTAACCCAGAGGAACAGAGTGAATATGCAGCAAGATCATAATGGAGTCATTTCTTGTTTTGTGGATTAAACAAAGCTCTGAGTGAGTCCTGTGCCACTAGAGTGTTGTAGTTCCATCCATTGATCAATTTTTGAAACCGCTTATCCTGGTGAGGGTCACGGGGATGCCGGAGCCGATTCCGGCAGGGATAGGGCGCAAGGCAGGAATACACCCAGGACAGGACGGCAGGCCATTACTGGGCAACACACACACACGCACATGCACACGCACACATGCAAAGTTTTAAAAGAATATAGAGAAGACCAGGGAAGCACAACAGAGAGAGACAAGGAAAAATATAAAGCCTAAATATACACATGGCTCAGAAACCTGGTCACTAAACTGCAAAATGATACTGAAATGAAACACAAAGAAGCAGGGAAGAGATGTATACAAGGAAAACCAAGAGAAGGCAGAATATAAAATACATGGATCTGAGAACAAACAAAAGCAGGTGACATCAGTGAGAGAGTGGAGGTGTTAAATTGGCAACCTTGGCTGTGCGGGGGGATCGCCTGAGATGACATCAGCCATGGACTGAGGGCTGAATTAACTGATAAGGGGTGTGATCCAGAGCTTCATGGGTGCAGTCAGGCCCAGGGCAGGATGTGTGTCCATCTGCTGGAGGCAGGACAGTGGTGGGGGGTTCTACACTCCATCACAGCAGCAAGGAGGCATAGACCACCAGACTATTATATGCAATAGGTGTGTGATGCGGGACATCTGTCTAAATGCCAAGTATATTCTTTCTATTACTGTTGCAGCAAGACTGTGTAAATTGCATGCATTTCAGCTTTCTGTATTTCTCTTGGAAGGCCAGGCTCAGTTTAGTGTCTGTTTCTGTGGTTTTAGAAAAACACAACTCTCCTTTCAATGTGATAAACTTTGGAGAACCTCCCTGATATCATGGGGTTGCCTGGCAACCAGAGGGAGAAAACTCCTATATGATAGTATGTTCTTTAGGAAAACTCCAGTCTTCGGAGCGCTTCATTATTGTTGATTAAACTGTTTGGTATTATTCTACTTAAATCAGGCCATGAGTGTTCCTTTTCTGCCTATCTATTATTCCAGGTCTGAAGGGAATGTCCTACTGAGAGACTGAGGAACTGAACCTTTTCACCCTGGAACAGAGGAGACTACGTGGGGACTTGATCCAAGTCTTCAAAATCATGAAAGGCATCGACCACATCAAACCAGAGGAGCTTTTCCAGATCAGCAGGGACACACGCACCCGGGGACACAAATGGAAATTGGGCTTCAAGGCATTCAAGACAGAAAACAGGAGACGCTTCTTCACACAGAGAGGCGTCGCAATCTGAACAAACTCCCCAGCGATGTGGCTGAAGAGACAATTTGGGAACATTCAAAAACAGACTGGATAGGATCCTTGATCACTCAGTTATTAATGGACACCAAATGAGCACGATCTGCCTTTTCTTTGTTTCTGATTAGATTGACAAATAAAGCAATGACTGGTGGTAGATGCTGGAGTCCTGTTGCTGTTTATTAAAAACACACAACGCAAGAAGAGTACCATTACATATATACAGACAGGTGACAAATGAAAGGAAAACCTCACATAAAGTGTAAGGTGTTGGGAACCACGAGCCCCAGAACAGCTTCAATGCTCTTGACACAAATTCTACGAGTCTCTTGTCTCTACTGGAGGGATGAACACCATTCTTACAAAATATATTCCCTCATTTGGGGTTTTGATGATGGTGGTGGACAGCGCTGTCTAACACGTCCAGAATCTCCCATAGGTGTTCATTGGGTTGAGATATGGTGACTGTGAAGGCCATAGCACATGATTCACATCATTGTCATACTCATCACACCATTCAGTGACCCTGTGGATGGGGGCATTGTCATCCTGGAAGAGACACTCCCATCAGGAGAAAAATGTGTCACCACAGGATAAAGGTGATCACTCAGAATAACGGTGTCATGATTTGCAGTGACCCTTCCCTCTAAGGGGAAAAGTGGACCCAAAACATGCCAGGAAAATGCCCCCCACAGCATAACAGAGCCTCCGGACCCCCTCACTGTAGGGTCCAGCAGTCAGGCCTGTCCCATTCTCTTGGTGTCCCACACATGCACTCGTCCACTTGTTGAGAATATGGTGAAGGATGACTCATCTAACCAGATCACTTTTCTCCACATCTCTGTAGACCAGTGCCTATGGTTCTTGCAGCACTCAACTCTCAGATGTGCATTTGTCTTTGTAATGAGGGGTTCATGCACTGCAACGTTACTATAATATCCCTCTCTGTGTCATTCTCGACGGACTGTTCTTGCTGACACAGTCTGATCATGTCCTGCACTGACATTCTCAGTCACCTGGGAAAGAGCTGCTCTTCCGTTTTTTCTTACATATGGCAGTAATGCACGAGCATCATGGTCATCGAATGAGCGCTTTCCAGCACAATTTCCAGCCCTATTAACTGATGTCTATCCTATAGATCTAAATGCAGATGTCAATTTAGTCACTGTTCCTATTGAAACACTAGCCAGTTGAACATCTGTTCCTGAAGCTCCTGCCATTTGTGCCGCAATAATGTCCCCTCATTCAAAGGCACTTAGATCCTTTCCTCTTGCCATCTTGATCCAAAATCGAGGTCAGCTGGGCTGCTCAGCATTTGTATACATGCCACAGTGCATGATAGGATGTTAATTGCTTAATTGTATCATGCAGTTTAATTTAATCAGTAGAGTATATTAACATAATGTAGTAGAGGTTTTTTGGCTTAAACAGTCATGTCTAAGTTTTGAATATATTTCATCCAAAAAAATCGGAGTCAGTGAAAATGTTAGTGAATACATGAATGAAGATTGATTTCAACAATTAAAGGGCAAAGTGAGACTCAGTAAAGTAGGGGTCTCCAACCCTGGTCCTGGAGAGCCCCTATCCAGCAGGTTTTAGGTCACCCTTCTATTGCCAATTTATAAACACCTAGAAGTATTTCAGTCTGATCAGTGAAGCTTTGGTTTGGTAAATTCAGTAATTTAGAAACCATTTAAGCAATTATCAGAATACCTGCAGTCTCTCTGAAGCAAGAGCTGCCTTGGTTGTTTTGCTTAATTGATTAATAACTCACATGTGTTCCTAGTATTTAGAAATTGGTGATTTAGGGTGACCTATAAGATAAACTGGATTGGGGCTCTCCAGGACCAGGGTTGGAGACCCCTGCAGTAAAGAGACTGAGAGATAATAGTGGCAAGACAAGAGTGAAGAGACCCTCCCAAATACAAAACACAATATATAGGGTTACCATATGTCCTCTTTTTGGGACCATTAATCTCTGTCCGACCTGATTTTTAAAATATCTAAAAATGTCCGGGTTTTGCCTTGCTTGTCCTTTTTTCAACACTGAACTACATTTCCCGGGTGCGTGTTTAACCCTTCCATTCTGGCAGCGCTACAGTTCATTCACATATGAAGGATGGTGTGTGTGGTGATAGGGTTCACCTATTTTAAGCCTTTTTGAATAAGTGTTGTTGTGTTGCTTCGATCTGTCAATTTTCAGATTTCAGAGTATTTTGTAACTATAACTTCCATACTTTCATAAAATGTATGAATAAATCTTAAATACATATTATTATTACTCAATTTCTTAGCGGACATTCTCCCCATTTATACAGCTGATAAAAACCAGTTTTCTCCAGAAATTTGGGCTTGATACATCGTACACACCCCACTTATATTAAACATTATGTATTGTTTAATTCTCCCATATATGGCTTTTCCTAACGAGTTGTCATGCAGAAACCGGACTCCACTCATCCCGGGACAGACATGTGGGCCTGTTATCTTTCTCTCCTGCCTGCTCTGCATAAACGTGCCTGTAGTTTGTAACTTCTCTCAGACTGTTCTTGAGATCGCCTGTTGAACCTCTTCCTTGCATATAGGTTGCATTGTCAGAACATACAATTGTCATATAGTATTTATAGATGACTTCATAATTCATATATTTTTTCTCATATATGTCATTGAAAATCTTTATAGGAAATGCACCACAGTATTCAATTGTGCTTGTCATAAAAGGCACATATATACAATAAAAAACAGATTCTTATTAGATATTAATATATTGTAGCGACCTCAGGTTTTGAGGTCATAGTGAAATAAAGGAAAATAAAATGAAAGCTTTCAAACAAAACTGAGGCTTTATTAAGCAAACGGGGAGGTACATCCACTTTACCTCCGAACTGTTCCTTACACAAACGGCACTTAAGTGTTCTCTAATTTACTCTCCAGCTACCCCCCTGAGTAGCGCGTCACTACATCCTTATACTGCAACTGCCACTCTCCAGCTATACCACCTCTGAGATGGGGGGAGCCACACACCCCTTCTACTCCATAACATCCCTTAACACAATGACACCATACACATACACACCCAAGCCAGGATCTCACTGAGCTTCTATTAGTTTGTGCTGAATTAAAAATATGTTCATATAATGTTTTCCAAACCAAGATTATTTGTTACAATTGGATTGCATTTTAATAGTGGAAGCTTCCCATAAAAACATTTACTTTACCATAGTATTTAATATGCTAAACCATTGTACATACTATGGTATGTCTGTTGTTCACTTATTTTTTATATATGTATATATAGCTTACTGAATTACCACATTAATAACATACACTCACCTAAAGGATTATTAGGAACACCTGTTCAATTTCTCATGAATGCAATTATCTAACCAACCAATCACATGGCAGTTGCTTCAATGCATTTAGGGGTGTGGTCCTGGTCAAGACAATCTCCTGAACTCCAAACTGAATGTCTGAATGGGAAAGAAAGGTGATTTAAGCAATTTTGAGCGTGGCATGGTTGTTGGTGCCAGACGGGCCGGTCTGAGTATTTCACAATCTGCTCAGTTACTGGGATTTTCATGCATAACCATTTCTAGGGTTTACAAAGAATGGTG
>NC_089860.1:36627920-36667920 GCF_036373705.1 Amia ocellicauda
AACATCTGGATAAAATACCTAGTGAAGAACACAAGTGTGTGGGAGTGATTGCCATGGACTTTCCTGGAGAAGAGCTTATTAGCAGAATCATTAATTTAAACTTTATAGGAAACCAAAACTAAAATTCTGACTGGCTCAATGAAACAGTCTGAGCTGTAATTAATCTGAAACTACTTTGCTTTAATATGATGTTATAAGATTGTTGGTTAAACTTTCTAAAATGAAATACATATAAAAACAAAGAGGTTTGTGCTGCATTATTCTGTTAAATAAATGTTTTCTTACATTGATGTAGTTTAAGAAACATGGTACCTATTAAATACTTTCTGGAAATAAAGATATTTACTGCAGTTATTGCCCATTTATTGGAAACTTTTAAATATATTCAAACTATAAACTTTACTAATTCATGAATCAGTCCAGAACTCTTAATAAACTGAAATTGTTGTTAGAGCAGAGAAAAGAGAATATAGCTAGTCATATAGAGCAGGTACACAGAATTTGACATTTTTTCTTCCATTAAAGTCTATGTTTTTTTTGTAATGTTATGTTGAAATACCACTCAATTTGAAACTTGTAGAAGTTGTTAGGTGAAAATACCATAAGAAATTAAGAATTTGTGCATTTTAAAAACACAAGTTTATGTGGAAACGTTTAGAGAAAATTGGTACTGCAAAACACTCACAAAAGGGCCATTTCTCCATTACAAGGACCAGAAACATGGGGCCACTAAAATGAATGTATACAAACTACCAAATCAGTTTCTGCATTGTTGATCATATACTGCAAATCTGCCACCTTTTTTCCAAGATAAATAATAGCATAATACAAGCAGTCATCTTGTCACATACACAGGCTTTTGCATTGAGGAAACACTTTTCATAACGTCAGTAAGCCGGAATCCAGCTATGGTTGCATATTGCGCACAATCTGCACAGATACTGAGAAGTAATTGGCTAATAGGCAGCACTGTGGAGTAGTGATTAGAGGTCTGGACTCAAAACTGGAAGGTTGTGGGTTTAAATCCCGGGTGGGGCAGTGCTGTTATACCCTTGAGTAGGTACTTCATTGGATAAGAGCGTCTGCTAAATGACAAATAATCTAATGTAAATTGTGTATGTTTGCACAGAACTTGGTGGTACCGGAAAGAACATGTTGGTGAAATGTAATGTATGCTCAAATATACACACTCTAAAACACATACACTGCACACATATTTTAGTTAATGTTGACCAAATTATTATTATTATTTTTGTCATTTAGCTGATGCTCTTATCTTATCTTACATTTGTACCCATTTATACAGCTGGACATTTTACTGGAGCAATCTAAGTGAAGTACCTGCTCAAGGGTACAACAGCACTGCCTGACCCGGGATTTGAACCCACACAAGTCAATGTTTTTTATACACAGAAAACAAAGATCCAGGGGCCTCATGTACAAAGACTTGTGTTGAATTCATACTAAAACATTGCGTACGGACAAAGCTGTAAATGTGTGTACACACACACAAAAAAAAAAAAAAAAAAAAAAGTATGAATCTCTGCGTACGCAGGATCCCACGCATATTCTCTTTGTACATCCCAATTAACGTGAAATTGAGCGCACATGCACGAGCACAACACCCCACCCTGTCTCCTCCCTTAATTAAATAAGTTGTAATATGGCACTGTGACAAAAACAAGCAGCAAGAAAATGGCAAAAGCCAGCAACAAGAAACGAAACTGTACGGAAAGTGAATTGGAGGTGCTATTATCGGAGGTAGAAACTAGAAAAAATATTTTATTTAGAACTTTGTCCTCCGGAATTAATAACAAAAGGAAAAAAATAGTGGGAGAGTGTGGCTGACCCCGTCAATGTGGTGGGATCTGAAAATCGCACTGTAAATGACCTTAAAAATAAATGGTCTGTGAAGACTCTGTATAGGATGTTGAAGAAAGTGTTTTGTGATAATTATATAATGTTTTATATCAATACTAGCATTAGAAATAGTTTTGTATATAGACTGAGCAGAATAGATTTAGCAGCACAAGTAAAGGGTCAACAAGGTCGATTTGTTAGAAACTCCTGTCAGTAATGAAATATTACACAGTGCCGAAATAGCCTACAGATGTCTGCTGTGAATTTGGTTATGACTTAATCATTTCTCCAGATAGGGAGGAGTTGTTTCTGTTACTGAGCGATTGACACTAGGTAAATGACGACCGTGGGATCGCATCTTCCTAGTGCACATCAAAGACGGACATCTGCTTTGGATCCATCACCTCTTCACGGGAGGACAGATCGTAAACGGACCCGGACCTGTATCTTCTGATTGGATGAACGGCCATAAGATGTTACGTCACTTTGCTATAAAGTTGTACTCATGTCTGTAAGCATTAAGTCTCACTGAAGGAATCATTCCTGACGCGGCGCTTCCGAGCGGCCCGATTAAAGTTCTGTTCGCTTTGTCTCCGCGACTCTGCACTTATTTCAGACTCGGTTCTCCAGTCTGATATAAAATACTATTTTTATTGAATTTAGTATTTTTCATTTTACATGAATAAAAACAATTCAAATTTTTTAATACTCATGATTAAAATCTTTAAAAAATCAATCCTTAAAATCACTTAAAAAAATTTAAAATCTTTGTGATTTTTAACAAACAATAAAACAATTAACTTCAAAATAAACGTGCCCAAAACAACAAAACAAACGTGATAAAAGCAAAAACTGCTCACCAACATAAAAGTCAAATACATTGAAAATAACTGAAAATGCATTGGACAAAATAAAGAAACAATTAAAAAAGTAAAAATAAAAAACAAACAAAAAAGGTCCAATGCATTTAAAATTAAATCCAAAACGGTCAATGTATTTGACAAAAGAATATAACAAAACTAAACCAAAAAACCCTAAACAATGTGGTTTAAAAGCAACTAAATCTTTAAAAACAATTAAGATTCATTTTTAAAATCATTTTTTAAAAACAATCATCCATAAAATCTTTAAAAGATCTTGGACTCGGGCTCCAGCAGGGGGAACTGACCGTCCCCAGAGGTGGGTCCCATCATGGGATCCTGAGCTCCCCCAGATCTTGTATGTGCCAGTTCTTATAGGCTTCCTCCTTGCCCCTCTGATGGACCTCCAGATTGACATAGTCTCTTACGAACACCATGCCCCTCCGCGCGATGACGATCGGGTCCAGCTCCTGCTTGTTGAACAGACAGATGTTCCGTCCCTCCCACAGTGCCTGCTTCACTGCGCAGACGACACGCCACCAGCACCTCAGGGTGGATGATGATATTCCCCTGGCCGGACCGTACAGGATCTGCTGGGCGGTCGCCCGCGCAGGAACGGCAAACCTGTGGAGGAACGGAGAAAACAGGAGCCAGACCCTGTGGGCGGAGGGGCACTCACTAAAGATGTGAGCCTCCGTCTCCTTCCCCAGGCAACCCTTATAGGGGCAGGTGTCATAAGGAGCTATGCCCCTTCTGTGCATGAACACTCGGGTGGGGAGACACCGACTCACAGCCATCCAGGAGACATCTTTCTGCGTATTCGTGAGGCAAACGTGCGTAGCGTTATCCCAGATAAACCGGCAGGTTTCGGGAGGGAAATCTTCTATCCGGCTGGTCTCCTGGGTAGATCTCATCTGGCTACAGATGGTCTTATAATCCCAGGAGGCCAGCACGACTTTATGGAGGCCTACTTCGAGCGCAAAGGCTCGGAGCACCCTGTAGAACGGCGGGGGATCCCACGAGTGCGGCCTGGTGTTATCCATGGCGCAGAGGCCGAATGGTCTCAGGCTGCTGGCAAAATAAAAGCGGTTCATAAAACTCACTTTCTTGCCAGCAGCCTGGATGTTCTTGACCACATAGGCCAGCCCCTGCGCCTTTATCAGCCGCACAACGTCCGGGACCCCCCTGCCTCCATCCAGGGTACCCTTCACCATCTGCACTCTTTTCAGCCTCTCCATTTTGCTCCCCCAGACAAACCGGAATATAATTCGGGTCACTAATTTTGCGATGACCTTGTCTGGGGGGAAGATCATTCCTACGTAGAGGAGTATCGGGAAGAGGATGGCCTTTACGACCAGCACCTTACCAGCCATCGTCAAGGTCCTTGTGCTCCAGCCGTGGATCTTCCTTTGGACCTTCGCTATGGCCTCCTCCCAGCTCCGGGTGCCCGTGTTGGTCCCGTCGATCGTGATCCCCAGAACCTTGATAGACGGCTTCACAGGGAACACGGTCGGCGGGCCCCGGCCGACAGGCCATGCCCTGGAGAGGTAGACCTCGCTCTTGGCCTTGTTGACAGCGGCCCCCGTCGCCCTGCAGAAGCCGTCCAGCAGTTCCTCGACCCTGGCCACGGACGGAGCGTCCGTGCAAACCACGGCCACGTCGTCCATATAGGCCAGGGCCTTCAGTTGCTCTCCGCCGGAACCCGGGAGATGGAAACCTGTCACCCGGACGTCCCGGCGGATCGCCTGCATGAACGGCTCCAAGCAGAGGACGTACAGCAGGGCCGACAGGGGACAACCCTGCTGGACCCCCGACCTGACCGGAAATGGTTCGGTCAGGTGGCGGTTCACAAGGACCCTGCTGCTTAGGCCGCTGTAGATGATCTTAACCCACTTCCTCAGGCCAAGAGCGAGACCCATCCTCTCCATGACGAGCTGCAGGTATTCGTGGCCCACTCTGTCGAAGGCTTTCTCCTGGTCCAAGCTGATTAGGACCAGGGGAAGCCCTCTCTCGTTCGAGTAGGCCACGACATCCCTGAGCAGCATGGCGTTGTCTTCCGCTGATCTCCCCCGGGCACCACAGACCTGGTCGGGACCCACGACTTGAGGGAGTGGCCGCTGCAGCCGGAGCGTCAGTGCTTTGGCCAGTATCTTGTAGTCGGTGCACAGGAGGCTGACTGGCCGCCAGTTCCTCAGATCTTTTTGGTCTCCCTTCTTGTGAAGAAGGGAGAGGATACTCTTCTTCATAGAAGGGGCCAATCTGCCCTCTCTGTACATTGACCCCAAGACCTGGGCCAGATCTTCTTTAAGCACCTCCCAAAAGATCTTATAGAACTCAGCAGGGATCCCGTCGGGACCTGGTGTCCTTCCAGAGTTAAGACTCTTTATCACCTGGGAGAGTTCAGTGGTGGTGATCTCTGGATCCTCCTCCTCCTCCTCGTCCCCCTCATTGCGGGACTCCAACAGGGACAGAAAGTGATGGATCAGATTTTGATCCACCACCTTCTGATCGTACAACTCCCTGTAGAAATCCCGCACCACTGTCTCAACAGCCTCTCTGCCCTCCACCTCTTGCCCCGAGGAGTCGATCATGGAGGACATTGCAGGCCGCCTCTCCTTCGTTTTCTTGAAGAAGAAGCGGCTGCATTTCTCATCGTCCTCCATGATGCGGACCCTGGAAAGGACCTTGATCTTCTCTTGCTCCTCCCGATAGAGGGCGGAGAGACTCAGTTTGACCCGGGCCACCTCCTCAGCTAGGTCGAAGCCTCTGAGCTGTAAAAGACTCAGGCGCTGGAGGCGGGCGTTTAGATGGGAATATCTCGCCCGCCTCTCACGAGCTTTCCGTTTCCCCAGCTGAATGAAGTAGCCCTTGGTTCTTTTCTTCACCATCTCCCACCACTCTATGGGAGAATCAAAAAGGTCCTTCAGGGTCCTCCACTCCTCGAGGCGTCTGCTAAAGGTCTTAATAACACGAGGGTCATCGAGCAGGGAGGTGTTGAGCTTCCAGACCCCAGGCCCCGACTCCCGTGTGCTCGGGATGAGCACCTCTGTCGTCAGGAGCCTGTGGTCTGAAAAGAAGACCGCTTCCGAAGACATGGCGGTCCTCTCCAGTGGCTTACTGAGGAGGACGAGATCTATCCTGGAGAAGGAGGAGCCAGAAGAACTCACCCAGGTGAACAAGGGGACCAGGTCCCGACCTGCGTCGCAGAGTTCAAAGTCCTCCACGAACGCGGCGAGGTCCCTGCTGGATCTATCGTTGCGGGGCTTACTCCGGTCTACATCCCTCAGAGCACAGTTGAAATCACCTGAAATGATAACTGGCAAGGTGCCGATCAGGAGCGGGCGTAGCTGAGGGAGAAAGAGGACTCTCTCTCTCTGGCTGGTGGGGGCATAGACATTGACCAGTCTGATATAAAGGTGGAAGTTAAGCGGGGAACTGCTGCGCACCGACAAAGTGTGGGCAGAACAGGCAGTGGGGTTGATGAACTTACTCGCTTTGAGCAGGGAGTGCCTCTATCATGGGTGTCCCTGTACTCTCTGGAATAGTATCTGATGCTGTGGGAGACTCGGATTTACTACAGGACTGCCACTAAGGTAACTCATTTCCAATTTGTTTGCTAAACTGTGGTACACATAGCTTACCAGCCTGCATTTAATTTTCAAATGCATGCAATGTAGCTGACTAAAAGTACACCAGAGGTTTTACGTATCCATTGCATTTATGGCAAATGCGTTTACCCATTAATAAGGAACAGACTCGAATCTCAATTAATATGTGCTTGTGTTTATTTTGATCTATATGGTGCAACAGCAGGAACGTCCACTGGCACGCACTCGGATTCCCCCCCCCTGAGCAGCCAGGGCCCATTGTGTCCGGCGTTTCCAGTGCTCCCCCCAGTGCTGAGGCCCGTCCGTCTGGTTGCGTCTTGATGCATGCTGTTCTGGAGTCACAACAGCAAATCATTATGGCCATCGGAGAAATTAACAGTCACCTGAAAACGCACTTACAGACATAAGCCACTCATTAAAGGAATTGGTCAATTTGTCTCTGATTACCATTTATATTGTTGCAATCACATGTTGACTGGCCTGAATGGCATGTTGGTTGGGCTGCACATACATTGGTCCTGGGTCGGGGTCATCTGGCGATGCCGCCACCTCACCAAGTAGTATGCCGTGCCTGTGCCCGACATTGTGCAGCACACCACAGGCCAGCACGATCCGGCACACCTTGTCAGGGCGGTATAACAGCATCCCCCCGGTCCTGTCGAGGCAGCGCCACCGACATTTCAGCTGCCCAATCGCCCGCTCTACAGCTGACCGAGGGCGAGAATGGGCATCATAGTAGCTGCGCTCTTGGTCAGTTTATGGGTTGGTGAGGGGGGTTAACAGCCACCTCTTTAGTGGATAACTGCGGCCTCCTGATGGACAGTTGAATAAACAGCAAAAACAATAATAAATATAGCTGCAAGCAGCAATGCAGGGGGCCAAGTACACATCTACACGGTACCATTCATTCTAACACATTATAATGTACTTCAAAACAGCTTTTTATGACACCTTATGCAATTTAAACATTGATGAAATTCGATTGGCTCATGGCAACCATCTCGTTTCATCAATCATATTGCCTTTAACAAATCTGATGGAGGATCTAGCCAAGGGCATGTGTATAAAATTCCACATCAATTATACCTGTGGTTTCAGAAAAGAAGGCGATTGAAAATTGTCCCAAATGTGTCACTTAAACTAAACTGGCCACCAGCCCATCTGACATATGGCTTCCATATTACATATCGCATCACTCTATACAGCTGTGAATCACTGTATGAAGAGTATTGTTTGTATAAGCTTTTGAAAATAACGGCAGAAAAAATATCATAATCATACTAATAAAATCTACTCGTTGCAGGCAACTATTGATGGTTCCAGGTGATTCCAGTCAAGAAATGTATGGCAACAGGCTCCTAATAATATAAATCAGATGAAGACAAATTTTGACAAAATCGGCAGTTTTCATGGTGAAGTTCCCCCTCTTGTGGTCAAATATGTTAAAGTTTTAAATTAATTATAATATTAATAGCTCTGTTATCATAATCAAAGAGTAAACACTTTAATCTACAAGTCTCGTTTTTGATATCTATCTAAAACTTGTAAAGCTTAGAACTGCTGCAGCTCACAGTTAACTTCCAAACCTCATTTAGTTGCTTACTGTGTTTCATTTTGTTGTCACATTGATTACTGATGTGCACGTTATATATAATTACAGCTTGTAATATATCTCCAATTATTAATATTAAACGCCTCAGTGAGTAGGTCCGTTTTTTCGAGTGTAGTTCGCACAGTAAATATCTTATGTTCACCCTTTCAATTGTACTATGTAGAGACAGAAATTGTGCACAGTTGAGTATATAATATGTCACCATAAGATACGATTTCACTGAGAGAGAAGAGGACCAAGTCGTGCCCCCGTGTTGCATCGTTATCTATATAAACAGGAAGTGATGCGGATCCAGCCGAGCTCAGATTCAAATGACTTTCAACTGAAAGCAATAATCCACCGCTACAGATTCGGTAAGGTCATTGCTCTTGTACCCCTGTGCATGTTCATGTGTGTATTTTAATACCTTAATTACAGTGTGTTGAGAAACATATTTAAGAGTATTTGTTACTTTCACTTTCGGTTTCTCACTCGTTTTCCTTCACGATCTCTACAGCTGAAACAACCCTCACTACAAACACATCTCAGTTTACACTATTTGTATTTGCATGCAGAAGTGTCTCTGTGTTTAAAACAATAGTTTCCACTCTAATACTGTTGCAAGTGACTGATACTGCTTTGTTGTTACGATGTACATGCCCAAGATGGCGGCTTTGTTTAATTTGTTCTCTGTCCTGTTTGTGGTATATGCTGCTACTAGTGGTGACAGTGTGTCATTGCAGGCTTAAAATTGAACAAAATTTACAGTAAGTCAAAATCTTTTGTTCATTACTGCCATGTTTTTTTTTATGTAGGAACTTTTAATTAACATATGTATAGAACACAGTCCAAAGATACTGTATACCAAAGCACCCATAACCCAGTTTAAGGGTTTATGAGAAATCGAGGCTGAAGTGTTTTCAGCATAATCCAAAATGGTTGCCATACCGTGTGACTTATACATTTTTGGAAATCGCCAAATCAAGTACTAACATAAGCACAGTATGTACTGTAAGTCTCATATCCCAACTGTTTACCGTTCCTGAGAAAATGATGTTTGAAAACTGACATTTTTTGTTTGGACTACAATTAAGATGGCTGCCAAACCGTGTTACATGATGCCACCATTTTGTGGTCAAGTGACCATGCCATAGACTCCTACATCCATGCCAAGTTTGGTGACATTTTAGACATCGTTTCAAAAGTAATAGGCATTTGAACATATTCTGGTGGAAGAGAAGAAAAAATAAGTATAATAATAATAATAATAATAATGGCCATTGACCACCATATTGCTCATGGGATCAATCCTGTCAAGTATTAAACAGTCCAATACATTCTAACATAGCTCCATACTGCACCATATGCATTTATTTCGAACTTGACCATTTGAAATTTGATTGGCTCATGGCGGCCATCTTTTTTCTTCAATCAACTTGCCTTGAATAACTCTGATAGAGGATAGCCAAGGTCATGTGTAGAAAATTTCGTATCAATCGGACCAACCGTTTCGGAGAAGAAGGTCTTTGAAAATTCTTGGCCAATCCAATATGGCTGCCAAACCATGTGACTTATTGACTTGTCTTGAACAAATCTTAATATAGGCCATAACATAACATCACACGCCAGGTTTCACATCTGTCCCTTCTGCGGTTTCGGAGAAGAAGATTTTTGTAGATTTTCCAAAATGTGTCACTTAAGCCACTATGGCCACCAGACCATGTGATATATGGCCTCCATATTGCATATGGCATAGCACTACATAGCCATCTATCACTGTATGAAGTTTCATGAGTTTTCGTAGAGCGGTTTGGGTTTCATAGGCTTTTGAAAAAAACGGCTGAAAAATAATAATAATAACTAGAAGTTGCATGCAACTTTTAAGGCTTCCATGTTGTATCAGTAGGTTTGAGATTTTAGCAGGCATTTGTAGTTTAAATGTATGTGTTATGAAATGTGTTATTTTCAATTTCAATCCAATGTAGTATACATTTGCGGTTTTCTTTTTTTGTTATTTGAAGTATATATTCAAAGTCAGTGGACTTTAGTATCAATTTCTTCATTGCTTGCTTCAGTTATATGAGGTAGAATTGTATTTTTCACTTAATTCTAACATATAATTGCAGATTTCATTATTGTGTCATTAAAGATGCAGAATGCAAGTCCCAAGTTTGACCACATGATGGAGGTAGAGGTCTACATAAGGAATGTCATGATGTGACTGATGTGTGAAGCCTTCATTTTTGGTTGGTGTACAGCAGCCAGGTTTTGTGTCCTATCAACTTGGCTTCATCAACTAGTTTAATCACTGACAATTTACGTATATTAGGCTATAGTTCTGAATAAATTTGCTGTCATAAGTGACATATTGTAACACAATATGCTGAGTTTCAGAAATTTGCTGATAGGTTTTTCTGGGATCAATTTCATGTGTTTATCAATACGCATATTTTGCATATGCGCATAATCATTTTCTTATGGCTGTAATGTTGTTGCACACAGTCACTTGTCTTTTGCAGACATGATAGATAGCAGTGTTTATGTAATACATGCAAAGTTTCAGGGCACTGGGCTTTAGAGTTCCGGAGCAGGAGCTATTTTCATTTTCACACACGGACACATGTTAAATCCAACATTGCGGCTTAACCATGTACCTCACAAACTTATTTTTTATCTTCAATGCACAGACATAGACATAGGTGCTGAATTTTATGTGCGTGCTGCATTCCAGTGTAGAGGTAATGTGATACTTGTCTGTAGCGACGCATACGTTTTATTTCATGGGCCCACAGCAGCCATGTTTTTCACTGGGGAAACTCGCTTTTAACAACCTTGGTAGTACTCTGTACTAGTGTCATGCATACCAATTTGTGGCACAGTGGGTATAAGTGGCATGGATTACAAGGCACCAAAGCTGGAATCAGAGAATGCTACATGGCGGACAAAGCGTGCACCTGGGGAACTTCTGATGAACAAGCGTAATAGTGTGGCATAAGGTATGCATGTGTGTGAAGTGGCATATGCATGTGTCCGTTGGTTTTGGAGAAGAAGATTTCTGTTGCATTTCACAATTTAGACTCCTATCACAATATTTAGCAACACCATGATACTAGTATGTGCAGTTTTCACTGCATTTGTAAGTATAAGTGGTGTCTACAACACTTGTGAGTTTTGTGAGTTTTCATGCATGTATAAGCGTTTTATGGACATTTGAAAGTTTCAAGTTTTCTGCATTGAAGATACAGGAAGCAATTTCAAAGTTTGTCCTCATGATGGGGGTAGAGGTCTACATAACGAATGTCAGTATATGGTTGATGCTGTCATTTTCATTGGTGTATAGCAGTTATGTTTTTTGTCCAATCAACTTGGCTTTTTCAACTTTGACAGATGTTTGTACTAGTGTTAATCACTGAAAATTTAAGCACCTTAGGATTCACTGTTCTGTAGATATTCACTACTGCATGTGACATGGCCTTCAGCATCAGTACCAGTGTGCCATGTCACTGTTGGTGACAAAACTCACCACAATCAAGCATAACATTGTAATTTATTATTGTGCCAAGTTTGGTGAGTTTTTGAATATGGCTCATGTTTTTTTTGGGGTCAAAGTTCATGCTTTTATAAATACACGTATTTTGCATACGTGCTCAGTCATTTGCTTGTGGCTGCCATGTTTTTGCACATTTGATAGATTGCAGTATATATGTAATACTTGCACAGTTTCAGGGTGCTGAGCTTTATCATTCTGGAGTAGTAGCCATTTTCATATTTGCACGTGAATTCATGTTAAATCCAACATTACGACTAAACCGTGTACCCCACAAACTTCATTCTCTGGTTTTCTCTTCATGGCAGAGGCATACACACATGTGCAGAGTTTCATGTATGTACTGCATTCCAGTGTCAAGGAAATGTGTAACTTGTCTGAAGCGACGCATACGTTTTTTTTCATTGGCCCACAGCACCCATGTTTTTTACTGGGGCAACTCGCCTTTAACAACCTTGGTAGTACTGTCATGCATACCAATTTGTGGCACAGTGGGAATAAGTGTCTTGGAGTAGAAGGCACCAAAGCTTGAATCAGATAACGCAGCCTAGCGGACGAAGCGTGAGACCGAGCAACTTCTGATGTAGCATTAGAAGTTTTGGTGTAAGGAAAAAAATAAAAATAATAATAATAAAAATCCTAACAAAAACAATAGGCTTCCAGCACTTTGTGCATGGAAGCCTAATAAAAATCCTAACAATTACAATAGGGTTCCAGCAACTTCATTGCTTGGCCCCCTAATAAAATTAAATAGAACCATAACTTTAAATGCATCACTCACCAAGAAGCCACCCATTGCGCACCCTGCCAGCTTGGAGCCTCATCCCAACCATGCTGTTGTAAGGATGTATGAATCATGGCTTGACCCAGGCCACCTATCTACAATATTTGTTAGGCACATTTGTGCATCACATATTATCTGCACATTTATGGAATAGAAATGTTTTGGATTCACATATGCAAATTCTTCTTCAGATGACACCTTTATAGCAATGTGTGTGCAGTCGATCACTCGGATTACATTAGGTAAACCGGCTATCGCTGCAAATTGCGCTTTAATGTTTGGCTGGTCAACTGCATTGTATGGGAACCTTATATACCTGGTAGACATGCGGATGATCCCGTCCCATACAGCTGGCATTGCTCAAAGACGACTGGCTTATTCCTGAGCGGCCAGTTCCCTTTGGAAAGAGCCAGTTGCCAGGAAACCAAGAGTTGTCAGCCCCTGCAGGGAAGCGGGTACTGTGCAGCTCCTCGCTGTCTCTCTATGCCAATTCGGACCCAACTTAGCACAGAGCTCCAAGAGGATAGCCCTTGGAAATCTGAAATGGCTGGTAAGCCAGTCAGAATCGTGGGCTATTAAATCGTGGGCTTGATTGTGGTGAGTTTTGTCACCAACGGTGAAATGGCGCACTGGTACCGATGCTGAAGGCCATGTGGTCCCAAAAAACTCGTTCTTCTCTGATTCTGCCATTAGCAAAGTCCTCTAATAAGGCCAACGCTGCCATTGCCATAGACTAAGGGTTGTATCAATCTGCACGTGCTTTTATATGTTCTTACTTAATTGCATAATTGATAGAATATTCTCGTAAGGCTCGTGTTACAATAGTATTTTAATTATTTTATGAATTGCAAATTAATAGCAATGCTTCTCACAGGTGGTAGTGCGATAGACTTGTACAACAATTCATAGTGTAATGTTTGCAACTTCACTTCATTGCCTGTAAGAGTTGCCAATGGGCAAAAACCATGAGAAATGTACGTAAGCCAGACATGAAGTTGGCGTGGAGGAACGCACATTCTTGCGTTCATTTCACTGTTAATAAATCCGACCGTGAGCATGAAAGTTGGCGTACGCAAAGTTTTTGTGCGTATGCAGCGTTGATACATGAGGCCACAGAGCTCCTGTAAGACTGAACATTTTATACACCATGTTGAACTAACCAATGATGATAGTAATTGTCACGGTCACAGGGACCGCAGGGCACAGGAACTGGGGGACCCAAGTGCAGTACTTGTAGAGTTGGCAGATAAGGGCTAGGCAAGGTTACAGGCAGAGAGCGAGAGAGACTAGGCTTAGGATCGCTGGCAGAGATGACAAAACTTCACCCCAACTGAGGGAAGTGAGGACAAGAAAAAAAGACAACAAGAAACTAGGTAGGGAGGTGCAGGGCGAATGGGAACAGAGGGTGGAAGCAAGAGTGCACAAGGGTGTAAGGAATGTTAATGGGATGATTGAAAGCTGGGAGAAGTAAAGGAAATGTAGGGAAATGGCTGCCTCTATTGGGGATAGAGGGTGAGTGCTAGGGAGCCATGACAGTAATCAAGCAGTTTTGTGATGTAAAATGCAATTGGGAGCCAGGAGAAGCCAGTATCAAATATATTTTCACAACTGGACTTTAGGAATGTTTTGAATCATGTAAGCACTCAGACATGAATGATGCTTCTGCAAGTCACTCATATCAATACATTGATTATCAAAGCCTTGTAATTTGGGTGTCATGATTTCATCACGTAGCTCTTATGCCTTTCCCCCACTGAGAGATTCTTCTCTCCCTTCTTGTCACGTGTCTTTCCACATACAGAGCTTTGCTTCTTACAATGAAACTCATGTTCTGTTGAAGACCTCCTCACAACATATGAGTAAGTGCTAAGTGTTAACTCACTTTCCCTATTTTTTGTAAGCTTGCAATGTTTTTCTATTTGTGTAAACAGTCCTACACTTTGCATGGCACAGAGGAAGTCTAGACAGGAATTCACCTTTTGAAATTATTTCATCATTAATTCAAATTGAGACATCGCAGGGTGTCCTCTCTGTTACCTGCTGCAGTGAACCAACGTCTATGGCAAGCTGACAAATGAGACATTGTTTGTAATCTGTGTCTAGCCTTGGTCTCTTTCTACAGACTGAACATGCTGCGTCCATCTTGCCACTACATCCAGAGTAAAGAAAGACAAATAAAAACAGGATCTTTAGTTTGTAAAATGGTGGTACACCACTGCAGTGTGCTATGCTACTGCATACCTGATACCATTGACAGCATACGTCAGTACACTTGTTTCATATATCTGGTGAAAACCCTGTTATTAGGATAGTTGTTATCTCTTATATAAAATTCTAATTGAGACATTTATTAAAATAGTAATATGTAATATACCTCTCCTAAAGCAGAGCAAATATTGATAAGATAAAATGCTGGCACTGGGGCCGATCAGCTGATCATTCTGTCTGTTGTGTAAATCAAGTACAAATCAGTCCAAACTGACTGTAAATATTGGTCTCACTTAATAAACCCACATAATAATACAAATAATTGTCCTGATCATGATGTTCTCAATACGTGCTTATGGATCTGGATTCAGAGCACAATGTCATATACAGAGTGAAGCGTTTTCCAGATAATCTAACATAATACAATTAATAATATTTTCTTTCATTAAATCACTGTCATATTAATACACTGGCTAAAAACTTGAAGACAAACCCGTGAGATATTAATTCATGTATAATTCAGTATATTTATAATTGTCCTAGATTAATCTTTACACATCATATACTTGCATTTAAATTGTGAAATACCTTTGATTTGAGATGAATGTGTATGTCTGTGCGAAGCTTGGCAGTCAGCTGGGAGAGACAGGAGACGACACTGGGGAAAGGAAAACAAAGATAAATTAAGCCTGTGGAAGCCTGTAATTATGTCAAATAAAAACACACTGGAAAATGATATATTGCAAAATTGTAGGTGGACCCCCGACTAATTAGGGGGAACTGCAAGCCAATTTTTCGTAACTTAATTCTGTTAGCTGTATATAGCTCTGGAAAAAATTAAGAGACCACTGCAATTTGCATTTAAATCAGCATCTCTACATGTATGGCAGCCATTCCATCCCAGGGTCTGTTGAGTTCCAACACAGGCACGCCTCAATCTACTGATTGAGCCACTGATTAGGTGATCACCCGAAGCAAATCATATTTAATGAGGAAAAGTATAAAAACCACTGCTGTGATCATCACTGTCCTCTTGCAATAGGACCAGCTGGATGGCAGGAACAGTGCTAGTAGGACCTCAAAAGTAATTGGAATCAAAAATAACTATTGACCATGCCAAAAGAGTTGAAAAGGAAAGTTTTGAGTGAGGAAAAGAAGGGTTCAGTTCTGGCTTTACTGGCAGAGGGATACAGTGAGCGTCGGGTTGCTTCCATCCTTAAAATATCAAAGTTGGTTCATAAGAACAAGGTCAAGCTGCAGACATTGGGGACAACAAAGCTACACAGCAGCAGAGGGCGAAAATGACTCTCATCTGATGGTTAGACGGAGACCTGGAGATTAATACAAGCCACAGTGTCTCGCAACAGTTGACCTACAAAAAGAATGGCAAAGGGCAGCTGGGGTGAAGTGCAGGGTGAGGACGGTTCGAAACGGCTCCTAGGGTCAGGGCTGAAGACGTGCAAAGCTAGAAAAAAGCCCTTCATCAATGAGAGGCAAAGAAGAGCCAGGCTGAGGTCTGCAAAAGACCATAAGGATTGGACTGTAGAGGACTGGAGTAAGGTCATCTTCTCTGATGAGACCAAGTTTCAGCTTTGGCCAACACCCGGTCATCTAATGGTTAGACAGAGACCTGGAGAGGCCTACAAGCCACAGTGTCTCGCACCCACTGTGAAAGTTGGTGGAGGATCGGTGATGATCTGGGGGTGCTTCAGCAAGGCTGGAATCGGGCAGATTTGTCTTTGTGAAGGACACATGAATCAAGTCCTGTACAAGGTTGACCTGGAAGAAAATTTGGTTCCTTCTGCTTTGACAATGTTCCCCAACATTGGATTGTTTTCCAGCAGGACAATGCTCCATGCCACCCAGCCAGGTCAATCAAGGTGTGGATGGAGGACCACCACATCAAGACCCTGTCATGGCCAGTCCAATCTCCAGACCTGAACCCCATTGAAAAACTCTGGAATGTGATCAAGAGGAAGATGGATGGTCACAAGCCAGCAAACAAAGCGGAGCTGCTTGAATTTGTGCGCCAGGAGTGGCATGAAGTCACCCAACATCAATGTGAAAAACTGGTGGAGAGCATGCCAAGACACATGACAGCTGTGATTGAAAATCAGGATTATTCCACCAAATATTGATTTCTGAAGTTACAACATTATTACTGTGTTTAAAAATGAATATGAACTTATCTTCTTCGCATTGTTTGAGGTCTGACAACACTGCATCTTTTTTGTTATTTTGACCAGTTGTCATTTTCTGCCAATAAACGCTCTAAATGACAATATTTGTATTTGGAATTTGGGAGAAATGTTGTTAGTAGTTTATAGAATAAAACAAAAATGTTAATTTTACCCAAACACATACCTATACATAGTAAAACCAGAGAAACTGATAGTTTTGCAGTGGTCTCTTATTTTTTTCCAGAGCCGTAGATTATAATTGCATACCACTATGCGTCTGACCCAGGATATGTTCCATTTTAAAGACATTCACAATTATGTTCGAATGTCGGCTCACTTTTTTTCTGTATGCGCAGCGCCCTTCTGGGTTTCAAAACAAGCTTGTGCACTTGCAGCCCAGACTGCCTTCAGACTAGCCTGGTGACTACAAGGCAAAAGGTATTAAAAATGTGTTTGGATAAACTGATATGCTGAATTAAGTGAATTATATATTATTAATATTGTATATAATCTGTATTATACATAGGCTTTCAGACCATGTCAGGTTTTAACCTTTTATGGGAAATTACTGCTTGACAATTTACATTTTAGCTGGTATTATGTTTGTGATTTTCTGTCTCTGTTATTGTGCGTTTGCTGAAAAGTCTAAATAAAACGCCAGAAGGCACCTTTTCTGATGTGCTCCCTGTTTTATTTGTCTTCCTTTTATAAACGAATCTGTCACAATGTGTATGAACTCACTGCACTGAATACACAGTGTTACTGGACACTCACTGCCGCAGAGTAAATCGTCCCATTTTGAACAGGACAAATAGTTTACAACATAATAAACTAAATAACACTTTGTCCGCTAATCGCAATGTACAACAGACCAGGGTGTGTGTTTTATCAGTACGAAGTTTGTAAGGGTGTGTGAGTTTTGATCTGACTCAAATTGTTTTGTTAGTCAATTGTTAATTCTGCTTTTATCCCACTGAACGTGATCAGGAAATGTGTCGATGGGTCTGAGATCCGTGCCCATGTTGACAGCACACTGACTGGCACGCTGGCCATCTTTTGTGAAGGGGAATAATTTTAAGTCTTGATTATCTTTGGCTTTTTGGCTGCATCCACTGTGTTGTGTACAACCAAACGCTATTGGGACACAATAGGTCTGGAGGAGCTGCAAGAACCAGACGATGACCGCCGCTATCCCTAGTACAGCTGTCAAGTGTCAGACAGACACTTTAAATATATCTTCATATATTAAGATTAACAAAAATTGGGGTGCAGTTCCCCTTTAAGTGTCACTGAGCTTCTATGTCTTTGTGCTGAATTCAAAATGGTTCAAACTGTATTTTCCAAATCAAGATGACTTGATACATTGGAATGTATTTTAACAGCTTCCCAGAAAACCATTTACTAACCCATATAAAGAACATTTATATTTTCAATATATTGTCAATGTATGCATGTGATGTGTTTTTATCTGTTACCTATATAAAGCACATATCCATGTATTTACATTAATATATTCCTAATGTGCTACAAACATATTGAGGAATATACGTTTAAAAATGTTATACACCTTTATATACAAGAAATGTTGATTCCAAATAAAATCTATGAAAACAAGAAAATGACAAGATTGTTATTAAGAAAATAATAGTATCAGTTTAGCATCAGTACTGTAATGTTGCCTAAACCCTTTGACCAAATGACTCCCTTCAAGGCCCAGATAACGCTTTTAAAATAGTCTATCATGCTTAAGAAATTAAGAATTATACTGTATGATGATTCTGAAAATGAGTGTATTTTGTTCCAATTAAACAGGCTGATTCATTTCTGAAACCCCCAGGTGAATTCTCCTAACTGAATCTGAGACGCACAGTTGTAGTAGACTTGGCATGGAATTACCCATTTCTCATGTCCATCATATTACCAAAAAAAACAAACGTGGAACGAGACGGTGGAAGCATTGTACTGGCGATGCAAGCATGGGTCTTTGAGTCGACAATGGATTCAGAATGCTGACTGATGTATTTGCTGATGATGGTGAAGAGAGAAGCTTCAAAGAAGAAAAATGTCTTGAAATCCAAGATCATAGAAAGCAAATGGTTGATTGTAAGTTACTTCCTTACCTTGATATCTTTATTTCACTCATGTAGATGACATGTGTGATTTATCAGAGCTGATCATACTCAATCAAGAATCACAATATACATTATTAATGTGTGCTTTCTTATAGTTTTGCAAACCACTGTTACTTTTGTTTTCAATATTAGGTCTACAACCCTAATTCCAAAAAAGTTGGGACAGTATGGAAAATGCAAATAAAAACAAAGAGGAGTGATTTATAAATGTACTTTGACTTGTATTTAAACAAAAAACGTATAAAGACAATGTATTTGATGTTTTACCTAATCAACTGCATAGTTTTTTGAAGGTAAACGTTTATTTTGAAATTGATGCATGCCACATGTTCCAAAAAAGTTGGCACGGGCAATTTAGGACTAATAGCGATGTGACAAGTTGAAATAAGAAGGTGATGTGAAACAGGTGAGGCAATCGTATAATTATAGTATATACGGAGCCTCCAAAAAAGGCCTAGTCGTTCAAGAGCAAGGATGGGTCGAGGCTCCCCAATCTGCCAACACATGGGTCAGTGAATAATCCAACACTTTGAGAACATCATTCCCTAAATCGGTAGGATTTCGGGCATTTCACCTTCTAAAGTGCACAATATAATATAAAAGATTGAAGGAATCCGGTCAAATCTCGGAGCGTAAAGGGCAAGAAAACCACTTCTGAATGCGTGTGATCTCCGATCCCTCAGACGTCACTGTCTTAAAAACCGTCATGAGTCCCGACATGGGCTCGGGAATACTTTGGTAAACCTTTACCAGTCAACACCAGAACCAGTCAACTGTCCAGAAGCGCCGCCGACTTCTCTGGGCTCGGTCTCGTCTGAGATGGACAGCAGCACAGTGGAATCGTGTTTTTTGGTTCGACGAGTCAACATTTAAAATAGTTTTTGAACAAAACAGCCGTGTTCTCCGGGCCAAAGAGGAAAAGGACCATCCAAGCTGTTATCAGCGTCAGGTCTATAAGCCCGCGTCTGTCATGGTACGGGGGGGTGTCGGTGCCCATGAAAGTGGGCACCATTAAGGCAGAAAGATATGTACACATTTTGGAGCAACATATGCTGCCATCCAGATGTCGTCTTTTCCAGGAACGTCCCTGCATTTTCCAGCAGGACAACACCAAACCACATTCTGCCCGGATTACAAGCGCATGGTTGCGTAAGCAGAGAGCGGGTGCTGGCATGGCCTGCCTGCAGTCCTGACCCGTCTCCCATTGACAATGTGTGGTGCATTATGAAGTGCAAAATAAGGCAACGAAGGCCCCGTACAGAAGAAATGCATAATAGATGAATGGGAGAAAATTCCGCTTGTTATAATAACCGACTGGTGTCTTCAGTGCCCAAACGCTTAATAAGTGTTATTAGAAGAAAAGGTGATGTTACACAGTGGTACACAGTCGACTGTCCCAACTTTTTTGGAGTGTGTTGCAGTCATCAGATTTGAAATGAGTGTATATTCACAAATACATTAAATTCACAAAGTAAAACATCAAATAATGTGTTAATAATGTGTTTTCAATATAGTACAGGGTGAATTGAATTGACTTTTTTTTTTTTTTTTTTGCATTTTCCATACTGTCCCAACTTTTTCGGAATTGGGGTTGTACATTCTCCTGTCCTCTGAATTTGAATGACTATTCTTGCCTTTTTGACCCATAAGGCATTACTGTGTTTTCACAACAAATGTATGCAACAAAATCCCAGTGAAACTGCCAGTAAAACTAACCTAATATAAGGACTATATTTTGGATGAACTTGTTTTTATGTTGTGACTCTGGGGTGGAAATATTCCCAGACACTGGAGTGTATGTCGACAAACTGTCCTGGATCCTGGCAGAGATGCAGCACAAATACATGGCATGCCAGGACCCTGACACTCGCTGTGTTGGACATTCACACTCTGGCACAGAGAAGCCTTCATGGGGGGCAGCAAGAGGGACCCAACTTCAGTGAAAGAAACACCTCTGGGTCCTTTAAAAGTTGAAATGTAAAAAGTAAAAAATGAGTAAATGCTGGACCATGACTAAGCCGGACAAAAGGCTAAACAAGCTTGTCCCTTTAGAGATTGATAGTCCCTATACTGATGCCAATTGACTCAGCCTTGCTCTCAGCTTATGCAGAAACAAGAGCCATCTTTGTAGCACTTGTGCTTTTGCTGTACACTGTGTGTGAATGAACACGGTATAGAAGTTACAACAGACAATGCACTGGAATAGTTATTTTTATAATAAAACTTATTTTTATTTTTGAAAACTATTGAGGTAGTACATATTTCCAATATATACAAAATGAAGTGCAACGAAGGTGGTTCTTGGTTCTGTGTAAGCTGTGGGCAAGGGTGAGCTGAATGGAACCAGAAACGGGATGCTCAGAGCTTGTTTACTGGTTCATCCAGCAGCTTTTGTTTTTTCTGGCTTTTACCAATTCCAATTAGTGATGAAAATAACCAGTTTATACATTGTGTTATCTTTCTATGGAGGAATAATCATAGCAGTTATCGTTCTAATCAGAAGCACTGCTCAGGGTGGGGGTTATCTCATTCCATAGGAAGCCCAGCGAAACAATACATTTCAAAGCTTCCTATTGGCCCTTGTGTGAGTCACTCAGAGTCCACTTCCTGTTTCCTGTCTGTATATAACGTGATGTGCACAGGAACATCCTCTTTGACTTTCTACCTTGGATCCCCTGGTCGTCTGCAAAGTCTCGTCTGTGTTTGTTGTCCTTTTTTATTCACTAAAAAAGCATGAACTGCGTTTTTGTTCAGCTGGCTATACCTATAATATCCACCCACGAGTCACTACTAACTCTTGTTGTCTTTGTATTTTTATAGTTATTAGGACCTAGGGCCGACTCTGGCCCCGGAGAAGATCTGGGGATGACACCCCACACCCCTCGAAAATAATATTTAAATATTACATTAATTTTATATTTAGAGCAATGTTCTTTATTTATTGTTAGTAAATATAGTGATTGTGTGCTTCATATACTACTACTAAGAATAATAAATAATAACAACAATTTCTAATACAGAATTATTTATTACGTAAAAGATGATAATTTGGGAAGCACACACTCGAATGAACAAAATAGCGGCAGCAGTACGTAATAACAAAATAATTAATTATTGCAAACTGTACTGAACATAAACTAAAGTTACTAAGTTAGCAACAGGAGCACTGATTATAAAAACAATGGCTACATTATCAGCTATACTAGCTAGATTAGCTTGATGTGATATTCACAAGAGATTAGCTAACTAGCTGTGACATTCCTCTGTTTGGAGATTTGTTTTCCTCCCTTTTGCACCTGACAGTTTTGATGATTTTTTCATGATGCCTTTGTCTGTGATGACTTGTGTGATTACAACTGTCCTGCACTGCAACGCTGGCTGAGTACTGAGATGTGTTTGTGATCAGGATCAGATGCTTCAGTGCAGTTGATCAGGGTCAGTGGCGTCGCGTCTTCACTGCCATGTGATCAGGATCAGCTTTCGGCCGCCACAGGGGTCTTGGCATGCGCACCAGTCCAAACACAGTCCTTTACAGCTCAGAGCCTATATCAACATCTGTTGATTGATCTCGAATTAGTCTAACAGGTAAAACCAGCGCATTTGCATATTTGTTTTGCAGCCGGATCATTTTACATAAAATATAATTATACATTCTTGCTATCAATTTAGCAATTCATAATTATTAAGCAATTTAGTGTTAATTTTAACAATATTTGATTTATAAACGGGCAGTGGGGTAGTGTTCTCTGATCTGGTCCACTGCTGTGAAGACTATTTGTCCCCCCGCCTCTAAAACAAACACCACCGCAGTGCATGCTGGGACTTGAGCTCTGTATTCTCTCACCATACTGGTTGCGGCCCCTGCGTGTTTCTGGCCCTGCGGCTGCTGGTGGCCCTGTTCCCTCGGGCCCTCTGGACCCCGAACAGCACAGAGCTCCGCATCCCCAGCACGCCAGTCCCCTCCCCCTTGGGCAGCACTTGCTTTCTCAGATAACCGGCGCTGCATTGGCAACCCATCGTTATATTCGTGTGAAGTGCCCGTGTGTAAATATATAGGATACACATATTTAAAGTATATAAACGTATTTAATTTATTAAACAAAACATTCAAAATTAACAAATGCATTTAAAAAAACTTGAACTATAAAATCACGTTTCCATTACAAATGGCATATATGAAGAGTAATATATTCCGCATATACACACACATAATATCTGTGTATTTCACAAAAGAGGCTAATTTTGTGCTAAACCCATATAGTTTATATATAAACATATATACAATACACATATAAAATGCCAATGAGGAAAATTACAGGCATATAAATGTAACATATATAATGTTTAATTTGTGTCCAATAGATGTTCTTTCCGTATGGGTGTAGACCCTCTCTGATGAAGTGAGCAGGTATTTGATACACAGATATGGGTGGAATAGTTCACTCCTGTTTGCTAAAATAAAAAAAGAAAGAAAGAAATGCAGAAGAATTTCCCAGGTTATTTATAGCATTGGAAATGTGTTTCATAACATTCAAACACTTACCTTGACTGACTCAGATATGAGCAAACAGGAGGGGAATTGGGCATCTGTATTTTAACTTATGTAATAAACATGAAAGTGGCTCCACTGACTTGAAGCACACTGATATTGTGTGTACAGTCACTGCCAGGTGAAACGCAATGTGAACAAAGCCCCCAGTGTGTCCCTTACAGTCTCCACATGTCAGGCCATTCCTCTCAGGCAATGCCAGGATATACATGATCAGTCAATCCAAAAATACATTCCCTTCTTCATTAGGACATCTGAAGTGAAAACAAACAAATATGGAGGCATGATGGAGAGAAGTGGTAAGATCTTGAATTCACGCCCTGTTTAGGGTAGATATGAAGACATGATGCAAGGCTGTCTTCAATATATATATGAGCAGCACTGTGAGTCTACAGCCTTACATTGAACGACTCGAGCGATTCTCTTCCACAGTCCGGAGACACACAGAACAAGGTGAGTTTGACTTTTACAGGAACACAAGAACAAGGAATGATCTACATTTTCAATTATAAAACCTTTCAAAAGAATGGATGTCTAGAATTATAATTTTATTGGCAATATGTATTATTGAAGTGTGAGCCATATATTCATATTTCTGTGTATTTATTTTTTTGTCTGTGTCTTGATGTTATGTGTTGCACGTTTACAAGTGTCCCCAGAAGGCAGGGAGCACATTTTGTCCTGTAGATGTTTTCCATGCCAGTGGTTAAACTGGGAGCACATTACACCTGAGAGAAACCATAATGGATAATGGTTTTAATGCTGTTTTTCAGCTGTGAAAAGAGTGACCATGAGGACCATACCAGCCCTTCACAGCCCCCTGAAGCCCCCTCTCTGCCTCTGTCTGCTGCTTGTGTAAGTATGTGTGCTGTGAAGGACAGCTGTGTTCGTCAAGGAAGAGTGAATTCTGTTCAGATCAATCTAAGGTATTAAACATCATAACCAGTCACTCCATTCAAATGATCTTCCATGATGTTTAAGACATGCATGTGTTCCTGGTAAAGTAACTGAATCACACATTCTCTGAAGTCATATATCAGCCATGTTTCTCTTAAGGAGAAAAGTCAACTTTTAGATTTCGCCAAATGCTAAATAATCCATTTCACACTGTTAGAAAGGGAGTTCAGTCCAAAAGCAGACTGCTGTGTCAGTCTCTGTGCTCCTTCATAGACAGCAGCACTGCCCTGTTTACTATGGTTTCAGACCCCACATGACTGTGTTGCTGTTGTTGTTGTTTTTAATGCTTTATGCTGATTTCCATTCCCTTTCAGGGTCTTTATCCTTGGCTGCCATGGAGTTGGAGAATCCAGCTTTAATGACAATAAATCTGGACCAGTGTCTGACGAGAACGCAGACTGGATGGGAAGATTAGATGATGACATGTTGCTTTCAGACGTCCTCATCCCTGGAACCCACGACACCATGACTTTGCATGGTGGCCCACTAGCAAAGTGTCAGGCTTGGGAATTAGAAGACCAGCTTAAAGCAGGCATGCGATACCTAGGACTCATTATTCATTGTCCTATATACCAGCATGAAATATTTGAATATGTAATTGAGACTGTGAAGAGGTTTTTAAACGATCACAAATAAGAGACAGTTTTGATTAGGGTGCAGCCAGAATGGTTTAAAATATATAAAGTTAAAGAATTAGTTAGAAAGTACATAAAAAATGAAAGTATAGTAGTGTGGGTGAATGAAACAATACCAAAACTGAAAGAAGTGAGAGGGAAGATTGTTTTTGGACAGAAAAAACCTTATTTTACTCTTGAAATTCCCTTCACTAGTACTGACAAAGAGAAGGACCATAACAACAAGAAAGAAACAAAGAAAGATAAAGTCAGTGAAGCCACTAAAGGGAGCTGTTCTAAAAATGTCTACCTGATCTACTCCAATAGTACCACTAAAGTCAGAAACCTCAGAACTCCAAAGAAAATTGCCAAAGAGGTCAACCCATGGCTCACTGAAGGTCTGGATAAAATGTGTGCAAGTAGGGGAAAGTGTGTGGTAGTGATCGCCATGGACTTCCCTGGAATAGACCTGATTAGCAGAATCATTAATGTCAACTTTAAATGAAACCAATAGCTAAATTCTAGCTCGGCTCATGGCTAATGTATCAGTCTGAGCTGTAATTAATCTGAACCTACTTTGTTTAATATGATGTTATAAGATTGTTGGTTAAAATTAACTAACTACATATAAAGACACAGCTTTGTGATGCTTTACTCCGTTATTTAAATGTTTGCTTAAATGTATGTGTATTGGGAAACATGGTACCTGTTAAATACTTGCTTGCAATAAATATATTTACTGCAGGTGTTGCACATTTATTGGAAATGGTTTAATCTGTTAAAACTATAAACCTTTACAAAATCACGAATAAGTCCAGAACTCTTAATAAACTGAAACTGTAGTCAGAGCAGGCAATAGCTCTCTATATAGCTCTCTGTATACATACAGTATAGCCCATCATATAGAGCAGTAAACTGAATTTGAAGTAGTGTAGAAAAGACAGTGAAACTGCATGTTTTACCAAGAGGTGGTTCCCAGAAAACTACATAAATACAGCAATAATACAAGTATCACCTCCAGAAATAATTAAAACATATTATTAAAGCTTCTGTTCAGATGGATAGCAGTACACAATACATGGGCCTCTAGGTGTATTTCTTCTTTGACTTAAATCACACATTCATGATCATTTATCAAAGCCTTCTCAAGTTTATTTTCACTCCCAGCCCATCAATCCACTTTCAAGAAATGCTTCATACAGTACAGGGACGTGGAGAGCAACTATTGTATGCTAGGGCCCTGTGATTTTCATACTTCCTGTATCATATACTGCAGTGAGTGGCATGGATTTTATACCTGATTACTGAGGACAGTTAATTATTAGAACAGCAACTGAGTGCATTACCTCCCACTGCTACACAAGTCCTAACGTTTGCTGTATTACTATTGAAAAATACTGAGGACACCTGACATTTCCTTCTGAAACCAACATGCAGTTGCAGTTCATCAAGCAGATTGTTTTATCAGTCTCTGTATTATTATTATTAGTAGTATTATTATTAATTTCTGAGCAGACGCCCTTATCCAGGATGACTTACAAAACAGAAGTGCTATACAGTCTAGAATTACAGATCAAACACTGTACAAATTAAGAAAACATACAGTTAATACAAGTCCTGCATCCCAGATTTGTGAGCTAATAATCCCAGACAAGATGTGAAGTCATAGTTAATAGCTCAGGGGAAGGGGCATCGGGGCAAACAGTGTGAACAACACGAGTACTAGCAATGTATTAGCAAGTTGCACAATGAACACTAGATAAAGTGCAATTTAACAGGAGAGCTGAGCCCCTCAGGGGAAAAACAGCTGAGTTACAGGTCTGAAAAGTCTTGAGTAAGCGCCGGAAGGAGGTCAGGCTCTGCTCTCTTGACTTCAGTGGGCAGGTCGTTCCAGCACCAGGGATGAGAAGCAGCGGATCTGGAGGAAGGAGAGTGGAGAGGAGGCAGAGTTGGTGCAGTGTGGTCGAGACAGCGGTAGATGAGGGTCAGTGTCTTGAACTGAATGCGTGCCGCTATCGGGAGCCAGTGGAGGGAGCGGAGCAGTGGAGTAGCGTGTGTGAATCGGGGCAGAGAGTCCTGGTTATCAATAAATTATAAATGTGATTAACCGATTGAGAAGTCAAAGGTGCCACTGCCTGCTACTGGAGGGAAACTAAATGTGTTACAAGTTCTGTGTGCTGCTACAGTACCGCTGTTTAAGTCGTTGTTAAGTAAGGCATGTGTCTTGCGTTTGGCCCTTTTTTAAAACATCTCGATTCTCCTGCTCTCATACAGTGAGGGAAAAAAGTATTTGATCCCCTGCTGATTTTGTACGTTTGCCCACTGACAAAGAAATGATCAGTCTATAATTTTAATGGTAGGTGTATTTTAACAGTGAGAGACAGAATAACAGCAAAAAAATCCAGAAAAACGCATTTCAAAAAAGTTATAAATTGATTTGCATGTTAATGAGGGAAATAAGTATTTGATCCCCTATCAATCAGCAAGATTTCTGGCTCCCAGGTGTCTTTTATACAGGTAACAAACTGAGATTAGGAGCACTCTCTTAAAGGGAGTGCTCCTAATCTCAGCTCGTTACCTGTATAAAAGACACCTGTCCACAGAAGCAATCAATCAATCAGATTCCAAACTCTCCACCATGGCCAAGACCAAAGAGCTGTCCAAGGATGTCAGGGACAAGATTGTAGACCTACACAAGGCTGGAATGGGCTACAAGACCATCGCCAAGCAGCTTGGTGAGAAGGTGACAACAGTTGGTGCGATTATTCGCAAATGGAAGAAACACAAAATAACTGTCAGTCTCCCTCGGTCTGGGGCTCCATGCAAGATCTCACCTCGTGGAGTTTCAATGATCATGAGAACGGTGAGGACTCAGACCAGAACTACACGGGAGGATCTTGTTAATGATCTCAAGGCAGCTGGGACCATAGTCACCAAGAAAACAATTGGTAACACACTACGCCATGAAGGACTGAAATCCTGCAGCGCCCACAAGGTCCCCCTGCTCAAGAAAGCACATGTACAGGCCCGTCTGAAGTTTGCCAATGAACATCTGAATGATTCAGAGGAGAACTGGGTGAAAGTGTTGTGGTCAGATGAGACCAAAATCGAGCTCTTTGGCATCAACTCAACTTGCCGTGTTTGGAGGAGGAGGAATGACCCCAAGAACACCATCCCCACCACCAAACATGGAGGTGGAAACATTATGCTTTGGGGGTGTTTTTCTGCTAAGGGGACAGGACAACTGCACCGCATCAAAGGGACGATGGACGGGGCCATGTACCGTCAAATCTTGGGTGAGAACCTCCTTCCCTCAGCCAGGGCATTGAAAATGGGTCGTGGATGGGTATTCCAGCATGACAATGACCCAAAACACACAACCAAGGCAACAAAGGAGTGGCTCAAGAAGAAGCACATTAAGGTCCTGGAGTGGCCTAGCCAGTCTCCAGACCTTAATCCCATAGAAAATCTGTGGAGGGAGCTGAAGGTTCGAGTTGCCAAACGTCAGCCTCGAAACCTTAATGACTTGGAGAAGATCTGCAAAAAGGAGTGGGACAAAATCCCTCCTGAGATGTGTGCAAACCTGGTGGCCAACTACAAGAAACGTCTGAAATGCGATTTTCTGGATTTTTTTGTTGTTATTCTGACTCTCACTGTTAAAATACACCTACCATTAAAATTATAGACTGATCATTTCTTTGTCAGTGGGCAAACGTACAAAATCAGCAGGGGATCAAATACTTTTTTTTCCCTCACTGTATAATTCTGAGTTAAAAGCTGGTATATAGTGTATTTTGCAACCACACACACACACACAAAAGTATTTATAGGAGAGGTCTTGGTGGTATGTCTGGATTACAATTAAGATGTACTTAATGCTGTATTCATTTCATAATTCCTGCACTGGACTTTTTGTCCTAGTATTCATGAACCATAACTATTTAACATTGTAACCAGCCAAACCCACTTTAAATAAGTAATGACAAGAATGGTATGTACCTTCAGGAAATGCAAGCAATGCAAACTTTGGGAGACATTAGACAAAGTAACACAACAACTTTGGATCTCGCCAGACAGGCATGTGCGGTTTGCCGGGCTTGTTACTGTATCTGTGTGTTGTATGTTTCTTGTGTGCGTTTGTGGTTAAAGCACTCATATTTGAAAATATAAAGGCAACATATTCAAGTAACTTAAATAACATGTATTTTTATTTATACACCACATATCAAAGCACAATGCAAGTATCAACAGTTTACAAAGCCCAGAGAAGAAAACACAGTACAAATCGGCCTGCGTTACACTGACCACCACTGTCACTTGTCTACGTTGCCTATGTGTCGTCTGCGCCGAGGTCTACTTGTGGCTCATTTTGGCATTTCGGTATTTCTTGCCAACCCCATGGAGTTTCAGTGCTACAAATACCAGCATGCATTGCCAGGTGGGCTAGAACACACATCGCAGCCACACGACCACACCTAACACCAAGCTGGTGATGTCTTAATAATACGAGAGAAAAACGACTAATAAAACAGGTCACTGCTGCCTGCGTTGTCCCTCCCAGGCGGACACAGAGACTCTCACTACATCTCCTTCGCCGTGATGGCCTTTTCCAGTGTCATGTGACCTGACAAGGTCAAGCAGAGGGGATGTGTCGTCGCATTGGAAACAAATTACTGTCGCCTTCCAGACGCAGCACCCGGGACTAGGTAGACAAGGCGAGTCACAGTCCATTGTGTGAATTGCTACAGACATTGAGACAACCCTCTGAATAATGCAGAATGAAGAAAAACATGTTTGGCACTACAGCCACCCTTATATCTGAGCCGAAATGAGAACAGCTTAGAGCCGGTGGTCAGGAATGCATCGCTGGAGTACAGGAGCAATAGATGGAGGAATCAATCGATTGTTAATACAGTGATGTGTGCGCTGTGGTCCGGGGTTGATCTCGATCAAAACTCAATGTTTTGCTCCCCGTTTCTTGCTTTGGGATGATTTGTGAAAAATGGGGAAGACATCAATCAGAAAGCAGAGTATACACTACGTTCAGAAGTCAAACTTGTGGAATATCGCAACAAAAGAGACATGAAAGTAAATAAAAGGTATCAAAAGCATGTGGCATTATAACTGGAAACATGGTGTAGCCTTTGATTAAGTTTGTAGTACAGTGCAGTATTTGTTCGTGAGCTCTGTGGTAATTTAGCTCAGTGTCTTGGTGCTGTTATACTGATAGGGGGTGCCACAGTCCACTGTCTAAACCTGTCCCTCACACTTGCCATTCACAGCGCTGATTGGGGACGGGCCAGTGGAGAAAGGTTGATAGGGTTGGGCTTTAATGCACCGCAAATTGGGGCAAATCTCCTTTTTCATCGCAGAATCCGAATGCATGAACTGACCGTCTACCTGCAGTGAAATGGCTACGAGAGACTGCAGGACCTGGGCCGACAGAGTTTAAGTCCACAAAATCCCCAGTATTCCCCAGAGAAAACACAATAGGCTTGATGTGAAATTTGAAATGCTACACACAGCTTGCCTGCCTTTCAGCATGTGGCCTTCAGACTGTAACAACCAGGAGCACTGCATGTGAGCTTTTAAAGGTCTGGAGTGTGTTGGGGGGGCAGCTCTGTGGGAAGTGGCATCTATTTGCCCCAAAACTGATTGTCCTGCTACCAAAAAAAAAAGTAACTTCAGTTAAAGACAGCTCTCACTGAGGTGACTCATTACTATTATATAGTTATTAATAATAGAAACGAAACCAATTTGAAGGGCTTTCATTACAATGTGTTTATATATATCATCCTCATCAGCCCATATTGATCCACTGCTGGGTGAAGGCATCCCCAAGATGTTTCTTCTCTTTTCCACATCACATGTATATATGTACTAGTAGATTAATCTTTATAAATCAACATACTCATCTCCAGACTGGTGGAGGAAGCCGCTCCTCTCAGTTTAATCCAGTATACGACACCCTCTCTCACGGGCCTCGGGCTCAGGGCCATTGTTGGGCCTTGGGAGTTCACATGGTGACTGTGCAGTTCACTGGGCCGTTTGACTCTCTGTGGGAAACCCCACGGGCAGGAGGAGACCCCCCGCTTTCCGGCAAAGTCTTTAACAAACAACGTTCAGCCTTAAACAAGGGCTCTGAACCAGCTTTATTCCTTAACGGACGCCTCCTACAGTCTGTTTCTCCTCTATCTTGCACCTGACGGCCCAGATGCTCTTCCTTCTGGGTTGTGAATTAGACTGGATTTCCTTTTATCGCTGTTATTGATGACGTTACTGCAACATTGTTAGCTTAACCAATTATACTGTTACTGTTGGTTTGTTGGACCATTGGAGTTTGCAGGAAATGAATAAGGATGCCTGTTGTTCATAAACTCCTGCTGTGTGATATCAGGTGAAAGCGTCCGCAGGGACTTATTCTGAGAAGATCACAACACTGGAGGGTCGCTGTGAGAGGGAGTGAGCAACACAAAACCAGGACAAGCATGGCTATTGGCCCTTGTTGATGGCAAAGATGCACTTGATTCAAGTCACAGGTACATATTCAAAGAAAAAAAAATGCCTGGACAAAAATGATCAATTCAATTATTGGGACAATTAAATAATTTCAAAGCCAAATGCACAGCCCTCCAGGTGTCGAAAAATGGACACCACTGATGCTCATAATACCACAGAGTAGGGTGAAACATCACAATTACTCACAACACACTTTATCCAGACTGGACCTTTATAATCAGTGAAACAGCTGAGTGGGACAAAACTTTCAGGATTCAGACGCCTGTGAAGTTGGCCAACCTGACCGACTGCCTGTGGGGGGAGTGAGTGGCAGTTGAGAACTGGGTCATATACAAATATCATGAACCCACTACATTGAAAGGAAAGCCACACCAACAGTGACGGTAGAAAATCTACAATCCCTTTACTGTCATTGAAAGGTAGATGGTAGCTTAGTGAAGTGCTGGTGAAAGGTGAGGAGCTGAAAGCACAAGTAAAGTGGGCGTCGTCCATCCAGGGAGGACATGACACGACAACATGGGGTTGTGTCTATCCACGTGTGGTACAAACATGTATTTCTATCTGGTTGAAATGTGTGACCCTGATATTTTTCATATTTAAAATATGTGGGATATGTTTTCAATGTATTGTAGTCTGCAATATATATATTTACGTTGAAAAACATATTGTACAAATTAACCTCACCATATATTTTCAAACTATAAAATAAATAAATGGATTACAGACTTAAATAGATACTTAAATAGATACTTAAAATATACAAGAATATAAGAGTCACACATTTGCACTTACATACATGTTTGTTCTCAATGGGAACACAGTTACTCGTAGCCTCTAACGATCTATAGAAACAATAAAGACCAGGCTATGAGAGCAAGAATTCAACTGCAATTTCTCAGCAGCCAAAATGCTACACAAATCTTCCTCAATTCCATTTTTCTTATTAATTTGCAACTCTGGCCAATTTGATAGCAACAAGACCCCGTTACAACCTTTGTCCTGTGTTGAATGTCTCCGCCCTGTCCATTGATCCAGCTGTGGATTATCTGATGCCTCTGTCCATTATAAAACTTTACACGGCCAATGACTGACAGGAATGGAATCTGGACTTCTGCCACAATATATGAACTTTTACTAGCCAGTAGTGATAGACTCTCCCTGATCTAGACTGAGGGTTTTTGGTGTGTTTGTTCTCCTTTTCTGAGTCTCTTGATACTGGAGTTACTTGTGAGCCCTTTTCTGTGGGGGTTTCATAGATAAGGTAGCTTGGGTGAGAAACGGGAACTATGCGGGGTTGGCACCTCTGCCATTTTTGTGGATCTCCCCTGTTGCGATCCAGGAAGGAGACAGCTCAAGACTCAGCCCACTTGGCCAGTGCTGTTCAGCCCATTTCAAAACTGGGACATTCAAGGCGAGTGCGCAGGGCCCAAAACCCCTGCCTGAAGTCTGGGCAGCTTTGGACGACTGTGTGAAATGTGCTGTGAACACCGATTACACAGAAACGACAAGAAAACACAGTCACTTCTCACACAGATACAGGCTGCAGTCACAGCTAAAGAAAAACATAAAAAAACTCTTGTTCAGGAATGACAGTAATATATGCTCTCAGATCAGACGCTTCATACTCCTTAAAGCTTGATATTTCTCAAGGCGTCCCAGGAGACGACAGGATCAAACTGCACCCCTGTTCACATAGAAACTCATTTACTCCCCGACAACTGAAGAAATGAGCAAATACTCCTCCAAGTCTCCCAGCCTGCACTTCTTGTGTGATGCAGAATTAAACGTGCACAAACCCTGATCTGAGAGACTGCAGTTGTAGGGGACACACACACATCAAGACTAATAACCAACAAGGCTTCTAAAGATATCTAAATAGATCCTTGTGAACTGAACAACATCAGGGTCTCTTATCTTCCTGTGGTGCTAAGAACCTTACACAGAGCTTTTAAATCTCCTCCTTTCTGTGTGATTGTCACCATCCATAGCGAGGGTTACCAAAACACTCACTGTTGTAGACAGTTTGGGCTCCGGCTGGCCTGCAGGTCTCACCTGGCAAGCTGTTTTAAAGACCCAGAAGAAACTGCCACAGAGCGCGTGCTTGTCTTTGAACAGGAGAGTGCAGGATACAGCCAGTCAGCATCTCATTTCCTGATCCGATAGTGCTGTCAGGGAGACGGCCCTTAGGATGTTATTTTTGGTTTCCCAACCGGATCTCCGTACAGCCAGGCTGAAGGATGGTTTCCTTCTCGCTGCTGCCAGGTTGCTGCTGAAGCTGGGGAAGATTGTGCGTGAACGGACTGTTTTCTAAATGCAGGGTGAAACAGACCCTTGGATACACAGATTTGGCATTCTGTCCTGAAAGTGTTCAGATGGTGCATATGTGATGAACATTGTCAACCTGCTGTGGGAGGCTGGATATATAAAGAGATAACTACTGTAAAGTGTTCAGTAGCAGCACAATGCAAAGTGCCCTGGATGTGCGTGGTTTCTGGAGAGTTATGTGGCACCTAGGTGTGCAGTACAGCCCCAGACTCCAGAGAATCTGGAGCTACAAGGTTTGTAGACATCATCAACTGCCCAGACAATGGGGACAATGAATGGGTTTAATGTACACTGTCAGATTAAAAAATATGGCACGATGGTTAAAAACAAAATAATCTGGATTATGGGATTTGGTGCTTTCCACTTTCCTCCCTTGAACCTTGACTAATTAACAGGAGCTGTGGTGGCTCAGTGGAGTAATTACAGAGCGTTTCCACAGAAAGTCCATCAGTGTTTTAAGTGGGAAGCATGACTAGGACCTCCAGGACAGAATCTTAATGGACATGTTCCTCTGATTTCAAATGCTCCCTCAGCTCCACAGGTATTGGAAAACTAGTTGGCGTGGCTGAGCTCTTGACACTTCACATGGAGAGGCGATGAAATTAATCCCAGCTAAATCTCATGTTATTGTCTTTCCACAACACCAGGGTGAGCAGACCCTCCCCGCTCATTTAGAACGTTGAACCTTTCGATTTTTTCTCTAATGTGAGTCCAGGGGTGGTAGCTCTTTAGTAGGTTTTGAATAGCTTAGAAATTTACGAAGGAAAACTGCACAGCAAAGAAGAAGATAAGAAACATATTATCTACATGGACTTATACTGGATGATATCCTGCAACCCTGTGTTCACACAACCTTTGGAGTTTAACAGCCAAGGGAATCTGTAATGGAAGTTCAGAGAGAACTGGCTGTAGTGATGGCATCACAAAGGACAAATGTGAGATGGAGGAAATCGCACACTGAAGGAAATGATCTCTGTAAACCATCTTCATTCCATCATTATACAACTGCCGCAAACTTGATTCCAACTTTCATGAAGGTCATCGATTTGGAAAGGAGAATGGAAGAGGCTTCTCAACTACTGGCAACTCCAAAGTAGTACATGACCCCAAAATACACCACCGTGTCAATGGCCTCAAAGCCTTTCCTGTCGCATCTGCAGGCCTAGAGTTTGCTAATTATGCTCCGTGTGATTTCATATAAAAGGTATTTTTCCCAGTTAAAAGCAGCTGAGTAAAGAAGAACTCTGGTGCACTAAAAATATGTAATAAGTGGCATGCTGGGAGAGGACCAGATGTAACGACTGAACAGTGGACTGGAAGAATCCGAGGACTCCCAGAGAGCAGCGTGGTTTCTAATCTCGGAGAGGAAAGGGCAGAGAGGAGTGGAGCAGAGAGGGAGAGAGAGGAGGGGGCAGAGAGAGAGGGTTACATCATGAGGAGTGGGGGGGGAGTCAACATTGGCACTTGCTCTCCCTTGGCTCCTCTTCGGGGGGGTAGAGGATCTTGGCATTCAGGCCGCTCTTCACCCCATCCCAGCCATCCCGAGTAGAGATCTCCCCGGCCTTCATCAGCTCGTAGATGTCACGCATGAGCGTCTTGAAGGCCCGGTCCACGTTGCTGTTGCACTTGGCCGACGTCTCCACATAGCGGACGCCCAGCGAGGAGGCCAGCCTCTCCGCCTCCTCCCGGGAGACCTTGCGCTCGCCACCCAGGTCGCTCTTGTGCCCGATCAGGATGAACACCATGTAGTGCGGCTTGACGTGCTCACCCACCTCGCGGTGCCAGTCCCGCACGTGCTCGAATGTCTTGCGGTTGGTCAGGTCGAAGACGAGGAGCCCGCCGACTGAGTTGCGGTAGTAGGAAGTGGTGATTGACCTGGGGAATGGGGACACAAGGGAGCAACAGATTAAGTCCATACAGTTGCGAGGTACTGGGTGCTAGCAAAGGTGACCATTTTCACATCATCCCAGTTAATGCATTTCGTTCTGCTTAGGTTGCATTTTGGTTTTGACAATTCATGACATCAGAAAAACGTGGTAGAAACACGTTACCCTGAGTGCACAATGTCATTAATGATCTCAGATTGTTGCGCAGTAACATGCATGCAAGCAAATGCAGTTCATAGGGCCATCTCTGGGATTACAATAAGCACAATTCTGCTATTTTTTCTCTCTCTGTATGATGTTATATTTGAATACTGCTTCTCCAGGGTGCAGTTTTATCCATTTTTTTATATGTAGTTATTTTATGTTTTGACAACATCCCCATGAGTCTTAAAATGTCTGTTGCCACAATGTCATTTGGTTAGCTGGGATTCCCCCCCACACTCACACACACATTGTATTACCTACAGTTCAGTGTCTATCACCAGAAACGTGGAGCCCCACTGATAACTTATCATTAGGTTTTTATTTCACACAAAAAAAATACAATTATGTTCAGGAGCCCAGATTTCAGGTACTGTTGCAACCGAGTAAAGTGGCTATGCAAACGTAAAAACCAGCACAGCTCTGTAAAGGCATCCCACACAGAATGCGTACTTGAGATGAATTCAGAACCATGTATAATTGTGACGGTGTGGGCCGCTAAGTGGAAGCCTAAAGTCATACACTCTGGTTAATGACTGTACGTGCAACCTTCTACAGTGTGGTGTGGTTTTGAAACTGTACCTGGACTGCTATTGCTCCTAGTTTCTCAGAAAGCAATGTCTATTTCATTTTATGTGTTTCTTCTCTCACTCTATGTTGAGTGCCCAACCATCTATATATTTCTGAATTCCCACCACGGCTGAACTGGGACATCATCTACAGCTTTGGGTGTCATTTCAACCCTGACAAGCTGACAACTTATCTGTCTTACATCTGCAGGAGAGGACGCCAGCAACTGCTCCGTGCTTGTGTGCAGCTCCTTCTGGTGGCTCAGAGGTGGTCAGCTGCTCTATCTACTCTTACCCCCTTGTTGCTGGCCACAGCGACTGTCTCTCTTGGTCACCACATCCACTATCCTTGGTAACTAGTGTTTTTCTGGAAGAACAGTCCACCTTTTAATCAATCCATAACTATCCTTCCAGTAGATGAGTTACAATCATCAAGTATTTCTCTTGTCAAGTCTTTGTTTGGTCCCTGCCCCTCCTCCTCCCTTGCAGCATGCCTCACTAAGGAGAAGGTGGCCTCGAGTGCCATCTCCCCTTCCCCGTCCTCCTGTCATGAGCTTCTTTATCATTCATGCCTCATTCTCAGCCAGCGTAACCTGGCAGCTCACACGCTCTGCTGGGCAAGGCCACGGGCCAACATTAAACAAACGTAGCAGTCATGAAAATGCGTACTTGAGACGATAAATCATTCACCACACACAGAGAGAATCTCTCTGTTATTGGTTCTGAATGCTCTCTCCTTCTGTCTGGATGTCATGCAGGCCCGGTAATGATCTAATGCCTAGCAGCAGCCTGCATCACCTGTGTCCCTGATCCCACAGCTCCTCCCTCCCATGCTGCCCCCTAGTACCGGGTGTCAACTGAACAACCAGACCTTTGTCTTTTCCAGTTCCTGCTGCCACTCTACTAAAATAGCTGAGAGTGTTCTGCAGGGATCTCACGTCACACTATCTTCCTGATTTGCATGTCTATTTCAGGGCCAGGCCAAATCTCGTAAGGTAAGACAGAGCCCAATTAAGCTTCCAGGTCCTGATGTTGAATTCATGGAACTGCAATTTCAAAGCTGCGGGAAGCCAAGAAAAGGGCTGTCAAGTCAATGCAAGTTGGTGAAAACCTGTGTTGATGCACTGTGGCTCTGTGGCCTTGGCTCTTTTACATGAGTGTTCTGTTTTTTTAAAGTGTTTTATTAATATTTTCAAATAAAAGACATGATGACAAGGCATGGATGTTTAGGGCAACATTTCAAGTGAAACATTTGAAAAACAAAAAGACAAAGAAGTGTTTTAAATACCACAAAACAGACCTGACCATGTTTGCTTTCTGATTTATTATTGTACTCAATTCAACCACTGTGACCAATCTAAAGCCATAACTATAAATAAGGAACTTAAATAAATTAGCTTTAATCCACATTGAAGATCTATACTCTGGTGGCAACAAACATCAAAACTACACTTACTAACTTTGATTATTATTAGTATACATACTGTGCCTCTCTGCTATTAAACAAGGCTTCAGTCATTTATTCATCCATGCATTCATGCATTCATTCCACCGTGCAATTAACACGTTTTTATTTATTTACGTGCTTGTGATTCGTTTATGTGTATCATTTCTGTGCCTGTGTGCAATCACCAGGGAAGCTATACAGGGCTAACGTGCCTCACTAGTGCACTACGATTGAAATGAAAATTGCAAAATCAACCACAGGAAGGAGGGGTGGGTTGTTGCAATGTTAAGACTAGATAAGAGATTTACCGTTTGCAACAGTAGCTCTCACTTGGCTAGCCTTTACTATGGAGTGCATGTCTCGCAGAATCGTGTTGAAAAGCGTCAGATATCCTGCTGGATTACGGGCCGGTTGCAGATTTAGCCCACAAGATCACAAGTATGCGAAACGTTACCACTACAACGACGAAAGCTTTCTTCGTGTTTCGTATCTGATTTGTATTTTGTAAAAGAACACACACGCTTCTGTGTCGTGGATTTCGATGAAACGGCTCTCGGTTGAGCTGAATTCACATTCCCGTGTGCAAATATGTGCATTGATGGGCGGCTACATCACCATATGCGGCGGCACTGTTTCTGAGATAATGCTCAGCATCCCCATCGTGTCTGGTGTTTCAGCGAGAAGCTTATGATCCCTGTTGACCTCATTTTATAACACATACATATATGCATGCAGTGAGCGTTACTAAATGATGGTTTGTGTACCTAACCACGCCACGCCCCTAAACATCACCTATTGTCCACAAACACACCACCTTTTTGTCTCATTAGCCTAGGGTATATGAATTATATAAGATGTTTTTGTCATTTTGTTTTAATCTATGATGTGTGGGCGCATCCCTCACCTGAAGCGCTCCTGCCCGGCCGTGTCCCACAGCTGCAGCTTGATCTTCACCCCCGGCTCGATCTCCAGCGAGCGGGAATAGAAATCCACCCCCACCGTGGGGTCGGCCGCGTCGCTGTACACGCCGTCCGTGAAGCGCTTCAGCAGGGAAGACTTGCCCACCGTCGAGTCCCCTAACAGGATGATCCTGAACTGGTATTGCCACAAAATATCCATGGCATGGCTGGAGCCGGGCTTCAGTCGCGGAGACGGTCACACAGCGGCGGCCCCCGCTCTGTTTACATGAAGAACTGCGTCCTGAAGGTACAGTGTGTGTGATGGGAAGGCAGGCAGTGTGTGTGTGTGTGTGCTGTGAGCTGCAGAGTCATGTGACGCCTCTCTGCTCTTATCCTGTGAGAGATTACATGTGTGTCAGGAAGTGCAAAAAGCCATGCACATACCACAAGTATGAAAAACCAGAGCAGCAGATGTGTCTCATCCCTGCACAGACACGCTGTCTGTCCGGACAGTGTCGCACGGTGTCGTGGCCGCAGCGCACTGGACTGCCTGACGCACAGTGGGGCCAATATGTTGTCGTTTTTTGTTCCTGTCTGTTTTTTGTTTTGTTGTTGTTTTTTTCAGACTGCCCTGTAATTTTCGTTACTGATTTGCACAGGCTGTTGGTAGCATGTTAACCCCCCCGCGTTAAACCCCTGTGTGCTTTATTATATGTCACAATGTGTAGTTGCAGCCTCTATAGCCAGGGGCGGACTGACCTAAAAATGGCCCTAGGCTATTATCCTGGGGGGCGACTGCTGGTGAAGTCTGGGTCCCAATAAAGTGCGGTCCGGATGGGCGGTCGGAGGTGTTGGCGATGTGCGATTCTGGGTGCCGACGAAGTGCGGTCCGGGGGGGGGGAGGTTGGCGGTTGTCAGTGTGCGGTCCGGATGTCTACACGGGCCGCTCATGTCTACAGCCAATTCTGTACACGTTTTTCTTTTCTGTAAATCTGATCGGCATATACAGACCCTTTCCATGCGAAGACGGGTGTTTATTTCTACACGGACCCCCAACCCATTGAGCCCACCGGGGCTCCCCAATCAGCACGATCGCGCATGTGGGAACTGCCGTCAGAAACACGCGTGTCTGCGCTCTCCGTGGTGCTGAATGCCAGGGAATCCAGTCTGATCGACCAAGACACGGTAGTGCATCACGACTCTATACACTATATCGTTTCATGCTTGTTTGATTTTATATAACGATTGTATATACCAGCAGAGG